>NW_012102100.1:0-300 GCF_000951045.1 Mandrillus leucophaeus
AGGAAGTCTGGGGCGTGGAGATGCCGTCGGAGGGCAGGAGCCGAGCCCGGAGAGGACACCGTGGGGCCCGGCTTCAGGACGTTTGGGGCCTCCAAAGGCCGCGGAGCGGGAGCTGGGCCGGAGCCGAGTCCAAAGAGGCTCTGCAGAGGCCGCCGGCAGGAGGAGCTGGGCCTGGAGAGGCTGGCTGGAGGAAGTCTGGGGCGTGGAGACGCCGTCCGAGGGCAGGAGCCGGGCCTGGAGAGGCCACCGTGGGGCCGGGCTTCAGGACGTTTGGGGCCTACAAAGGCGGCGGTGTGGGAG
>NW_012102100.1:350-1795 GCF_000951045.1 Mandrillus leucophaeus
CGCCGGCAGGAGGAGCTGGGCCTGGAGAGGCTGGCTGGAGGAAGTCTGGGGCGTGGAGACGCCGTCAGAGCGCAGGAGCCGGGCCTGGAGAGGCCACTGTGGGGCCGGGCTTCAGGACGTTTGGGGCCTACAGAGGCGGCGGTGTGGGAGCTGTCCCGGTTCCGAGTCCAAAGATGTTGTCGTGAGGCTGGGGCTGGTCCGGCGAACGCAGCTGGGAGCAGGAGGAACTGGGCCTGCACGGGAGGCCGGGAGGCCGCAACTGGGCCTGGAGGGGCCGGCCTGAGGAAGTTCGGGGCCTGGAAATGTCGCCGAAAGGCACAGGCTGGGCCTGGAAAGGACGTTCCCCGTGACGAATGAGCCGGGCCTAACCAGGCCACTGGAGGCAGGAGCGGGGCCCGGCGGAGCTGCCGAAAGGCAGGAGGAGCTCTGGCCTGTGGAGTCCGCAGTCAGGCGAGAGCTGGGCGTGGAGAGTGCGCTGGGAGGCAGAGGCTGGGCCTGTGCAGGCCTTCGTTAGGCAAGAGGCTGGGCCTGGCGAGGCCGACTGGAGGTCAAGTAGTGGGCATGAGGAGGCCGCCCAGAGGCGTGAGCGGGGCTGGGCCTCAAGAGGCCAGTGGCAGGCAGGAGGAGCTGGGCCTGGAGAGGCTGACCTGACTGTCTCTTATACACATCTAGATGTGTATAAGAGACAGGGCCTGGACGGGAGGCCGGGAGGCCGCAACTGGGCCTGGAGGGGCCGGCCTGAGGAAGCTCGGGGCCTGGAGAGGCCGCCGAAAGGCACAGGCTGGGCCTGGAAAGGCCGTTCCCCGTGACGAATGAGCCGGGCCTAACGAGGCCACTGGGAGGCAGGAGCGGGGCCCGGCGGAGCTGCCGAAAGGCAGGAGGAGCTCTGGCCCGGGGAGGCCGCAGTCAGGCGAGAGCTGGGCGTGGAGAGTCCGCTGGGAGGCAGAGGCTGGGCCTGTGCAGGCCTTCGGGAGGCAGGAGGCTGGGCCTGGCGAGCCCCAATGGAGGTCAAGTCCTGGGCATGAGGAGGCCGCCCAGAGGCGTTAGCGGGGCTGGGCCTCAAGAGGCCAGTGGCAGGCAGGAGGAGCTGGGCCTGGAGAGGCTGACCTGAGGAAGTCTGGCAGCTGGGTAGGCCGCGGAGAGGCAGGAGCTGGGCCGGCGGAGACCGACTGGGCGATGAGTTGGCCTGGGGAGGCCGCAGTCAGGCGAGAGCTGGGCGTGGAGAGTCCGCTGGGAGGCAGAGGCTGGGCCTGTCCAGGCCGTCGGAAGGCAGGCGGCTAGGCCTGGCGAGGCCGACTGGAGGTCCAGTCCTGGGCCTGAGGAGGATGCCCAGAGGCGTGAGCGGGGCTGGGACTCAATGGGCCAGTGGCAGGCAGGAGGAGCTGGGCCTGGAGAGGCTGACCTGAGGAAGTCTGGCAGCTGGGGAGGCCGCGGAGAGGCAGGAG
>NW_012102100.1:1845-2106 GCF_000951045.1 Mandrillus leucophaeus
GGGAGGCCGGGAGGCCGCAACTGGGCCTGGAGGAGCCGGCCTGAGGAATTTCGGGGGCTGGAGAGGCCGCCAAAAGGCACAGGGTCTGCCTCGAAAGGCTGTTCCCCGTGACGAATGAGCCGGGCCTAACGAGGCCACTGGGAGGCAACAACGGGGCCCTGTGGAGTTGCCGAAAGGCAGGAGGAGCTGTGGCTTGCGGAGGCCGCAGTCAGGCGAGAGCTGGGCGTGGAGAGTCCGCTGGGAGGCAGAGGCTGGGCCTGT
>NW_012102100.1:2156-2527 GCF_000951045.1 Mandrillus leucophaeus
CCTGGAGAGGCTGACCTGAGGAAGTCTGGCAGCTGGGGAGGCCGCGGAGAGGCAGGAGATGGGCCGGAGGAGGCCGACTGGGCGATGAGTTGCTCCCGCAGGGGCCGCCGGGACCAGGAGCGAGCCCTGGAAAGGCCGAGACTCGAGGCCAGCGTGAGCCTGCAGAGGCCGCCGGCAATAGGAGCTGGGCCTGGAGAGGCTGACTGGAGGAAGTCTTGGGCGTGGAGACGCCGTCGGAGGGCAGGAGCCGGGCCCGGAGAGGCCACCGTGGGGCCCGGCTTCAGGACGTTTGGGGCTACAAAGGCCGCGGAGCGGGAGCTAGGCCGGAGTCGAGTCCAAAGAGGTTGTCGTGAGGCTGGGGCTGGGCCCGC
>NW_012102100.1:2577-3290 GCF_000951045.1 Mandrillus leucophaeus
CCGGAGCCGAGTCCAAAGAGGTTGTCGTGAGGCCGGGGCTCGGAGCGAGCCCTGGAGAGGCCGAGACTCGAGGCCAGCGTGGGCCTGCAGAGGCCGCCGGCAGGAGGAGCTGGGCATGGAGAGGCTGGCTGAAGGAAGTCTGGGACGTGGAGACGCCATCGGAGGGCAGGAGCCGGGCCCGGAGAGGCCACCGTAGGGCCCGGCTTCAGGATGTTTGGGGCCTCCAAAGGCCACGGAGCGAGAGCTGGGCCGCAGCCGAGTCCAAAGAGGTTGTCGTGAGGCCGGGGCTGGGCCCGCGTCCTCAGCCGGTAGCAGGAGGAGCTGGGCCTGGACGGGAGGCCGGGAGGCCGCAACTGGGCCTGGAGGGGCCGGACCGAGGAAGCTCGGGGCCTGGAGAGGCCGCCGAAAGGCACAGGCTGGGCCTGGAAAGGCCGTTCCCCGTGACGAATGAGCCGGGCCTACCGAGGCCACTGGGAGGCAGGAGCGAGGCCTGGCGGAGTTTCCGAAAGGCACGAGGAGCTCTGGCCTGGGGAGGCCGCAGTCAGGCGAGAGCTGGGCGTGGAGGGTCCGCTGGGAGGCAGAGGCTGGGCCTGTGCAGCCCTTCGGGAGGCAGGAGGCTGTGCCAGGCGAGGCCGACTGGATGTCAAGTCCTGGGCCTGAGGAGGCCGCCCAGAGGCGTGAGCGGGGCTGGGCCTCAAGAGGCCAGTGGCAGG
>NW_012102100.1:6900-7190 GCF_000951045.1 Mandrillus leucophaeus
CGCAACTGGGCCTGGAGGGGCCGGCCTGAGGAAGTTCGGGGCCTGGAGAGGCCGCGAAAAGGCACATGCTGGGCCTGGAAAGGCCGTTCCCCGTGATGAATGAGTCGGGCCTAACAAGGCCACTGGGAGGCAGGAGCGGGGCCCGGCGGAACTGCCGAAAAACAGGAGGAGCTGTGGCCTGGGGAGGCCGCAGTTAGGCGAGAGCTGGGCGTGGAGAGTCCGCTGGGAGGCAGAGGCTGGGCCTGTGCAGGCCTTCGGGAGGCAGGAGGCTGGGCCTGGCGAGGCCGACG
>NW_012102101.1:0-375 GCF_000951045.1 Mandrillus leucophaeus
TTATTTTTGAGACAGAATTTGACTCTTCTGGCCCAAGCTGGAGTGCAATGGCGCAATCTCAGCTCGCTGCAACCTCTGCCTCATGGGTTCAAATGGTTCTCCTGCCTCAGCCTCCCAAGAAGCTGGGATTACCGGCACATACCACAGTGGCTGGCTAATTGTGTGTATTTTCAGTAAAGACAGACTTTCACCATGTTGGCCAGGCTGGTCTTGAACTCCTGACCTCATGTGATCTAGTCACCTCAACCTCCCAAAGCGCTGGGATTACAGGCATGAGCCTCCACACCCAGACTAGAAAACATTATGAAGTAGCAAACAGTAGCAGTATGCTTGGGGGTTTTAGGATTGATTATTTTCAAATCTCTAGAAAAGCTC
>NW_012102101.1:1222-2456 GCF_000951045.1 Mandrillus leucophaeus
GGAATTTAAAAATTAAAATAGAGGAAAGAACAAAGGGGCCAGCCCCTTAAAAATATCATAAAACTCTTTAACAGGAGTTTAGGTTATAATATAAATATGTGGAGGATACTTTTTGCCTTTGTTGATGAAGGACTCCAGCGGGATTGTGCTGATGATGTTGCTGTACTGGGAATGGACTAGCCCTTCCATTTCCTAGATTTGTCCCTTTATTCTTTTGAGTGCAGGCATAACTCATGTTATTACACTTGCTGATATTGTGTTTTTCACAAATTGAAGGTTTGGCAATCATCCGTGGAGCGTCTATCTGTGCCACATTTCTATCATCATGTGCTCACTTTGTGACTCTGTCACATTTTGGTAATTCTTACAATACATTAAACTTTTCCGTTACTATTATCTCTGTTACAGTGATCTGTGATAGGTGATCTTTGATGTAACTGTTGTAAGTATGTTGAACCCGGCCAGGCCCCTATATGATGGCAAAATTCATTAATAAACATTGTGTGTGTTCTGACTGCTCCCCTGACCAGCTGTTTCTCCATTTCTCTCTCTCCTTGGCCCTCCCTATTTCTTGAGACTCAACAATATTAAAATTATGCCAATGAATAATCCTCCAATGGCCTCTTAGGGTTCAAATAAAAGGAAGATACATGTCTTTCACTTTCAATCCAAACCAAGAAATGATTCGGTTTAATAAGGAAGGCCATGTTGAAATCTGAGACAGGCTGAAAGCTATTATTTCTTGTGTCAGAGTGAACCAAATTGTAAATGCAAAGAAAAAGTTCTCGAAGGAAATTAGAAAGGTTACTCCAGTGAAAACATACATGATAAGAAAACAAATCGCTAATCACTATGGCTAGTGCCTAGGGGAGTACTCCACACCCTCTGGGCATACAATAGATATTATCTAATGAATTGGAAAAGAGCAAACCAGAAGCGTCTTTATTCTCCCCCTTGGACTCCTTTGGATTAATTTTTAAGTCTTGGTTGGAAATTACTGAGTATATTCATAATGTGCATGACAGAAATCAGTCTTATAGTAGTTTATCTTCATTTAGCTCTGAAAGTTTACTTTTGCCTCAGTGTTGGAAGTAAATCTTAGTTTGTAGTTCTCAAGTTCTCATTTGCATTGAACACGTTAAAGACTAGATTTAAAAATTGCCTTCAAGATTGTTCTTACCTATAAGACTTATTCCTACTTCTATATGCTGAAAATTGACCCTGGAGGCCAGGC
>NW_012102101.1:4164-4711 GCF_000951045.1 Mandrillus leucophaeus
AGAGGGGGAGTAGGTGGGAGTGGCCGATGTGAAGGAGGAAAACTGCCCTGAGGGATAGAAGTTGGAAGCTAGCTGGTTTTTTAGCTAACTTATCAACATAAGCATTGTCCCGAGTGATGGGATCTGATGCCTTTCAATGGCTGCTTTTTAAGCTACCTTATCAGAATAAGCATTGTATTGAGCAAAGGTTGGGGGAAGAAAATAGATTTTGGAAGTTATGAGAACTGTAGAGAGTTGAGCATGGTTTGTGATTTTTAGGGCCTGTAACAATATTAAAGCGGTGGCAGCTGCTGCGTGCAGACACGAAGGCTAGGCTAAAACAGTAAGGTCGTTTGGACAGAAAGGCTACAGGATGCGGTCCCGGCTGTTGGGTAAGAATTCTGTCTGCACTAACCGTGCCTAGGAAGGAAAGGAGTTGTTGTTTTGTAGAAGGGGGGGTTTGGGAGATTAGCTGGACACGATCAGCAGGGAGAGTAAGTGTGTATTTATGATAATTATGTCGAGATAGATAACAGATGAGGAAGAAATTTGGGCTTGACTGAAGTAA
>NW_012102101.1:7261-7825 GCF_000951045.1 Mandrillus leucophaeus
AGAAAAGAGAGAGTAGAGATACAGAGAGAAGGAGTTCGGGGGTTCTTGCCCTCCAGAAAAGCGGGAAAGGGGTCGGGGAGCAGAAATAAAGTATTGGGGTGCAAAAATAAGAGATCGGAGCGCAAAAATAAGAGGTGGCACAAAAATAAGAGGTCAGGGTTCCTGCCCCTCCCCCAGAAAAATAAGAGTTTGGGGTGCAAAAATAAGAGGTCGGGATTCTTGCCCCTCCCCCAGAAAAGCAGAGAAGGGGTAGAGAAAGGGAGGGTAGGGGTTGGGATGCTTGCCCCTCCCCCAGAAAAGCGGAACTTGCCGCTTAGGGTGAAGGACCAAGGCAGGTGTCCCTGCAGCGTGGTCAGATATCCGTGAAACCTGGGTGAGTAATCAGAGAGGCGTCCCTGCAATGATTAAACACCAAGGGAAGGCTGCCTTTCCCAGTCCATGACCGGCACCGGCATTTTGGGTTCCACAAATAAAACGTGTCTCCTTTGTCTCTACCAGAAAATGAAAGGAATTGAAATTAAGAGAAGGGAGAGATTGAAGGGTGGTGCCAAGATTGAAAGGAGA
>NW_012102101.1:7875-9995 GCF_000951045.1 Mandrillus leucophaeus
TTGCCCATAGTGGAGGAGGCAAGCCCAGAGAAAAGAGAGAGTAGAGATACAGACAGAAGGAGTTTGGGGGTTCTTGCCCTCCAGAAAAGTGGGAAAGGGGTTGGGGAGCAGAAATAAAGTATTGGGGTGCAAAAATAAGAGATCGGAGCGCAAAAATAAGAGGGCGCACAAAAATAAGAGGTCGGGGTTCTTGCCCCTCCCCCAGAAAAATAAGAGTTTGGGGTGCAAAAATAAGAGGTCGGGGTTCTTGCCCCTCCCTCAGAAAAGCAGAGAAGGGGTGGAGAATGGAAGGGTAGGGGTTGGGGTGCTTGCCCCTCCCCCAGAAAAGCAGAGAAGGGGTAGAGACAGGGAGGGTTGGGGTTGGGGTGCTTGCCCCTCCCCCAGAAAAGCGGAACTTGCCACTTAGGGTGAAGGACCAAGGCAGGTGTCCCCGCAGCGTGGTCAGATATCCCTGAAACGTGGGTGAGTAATCAGAGAGGCGTCCCTGCAATGATTAAACACCAAGGGAAGGCTGACTTCCCCAGTCCATGACCGGCACCGGCGTTTTGGGTTCCACAGATAAAATGTGTCTCCTTTGTCTCTACCAGAAAATGAAAGGAATTGAAATTAAGAGAAGGGAGAGATTGAAGGGTGGTGCCAAGATTGAAAGGAGAAAGACTGAGGGATAGTGAGAGAGGTTGCTGAAGAGAGCAAAAAGAGGCCGCTTACCCGATTTAAAATTGGTGAGATGTTCCTTGGGCTGGTTGGTCTGAGGACTAGAGTTCATAGGTGGATCTTTCTCGCGGAGCAAAGAGCAGGAGGACAGGGGACTGATCTCCCAAGGGAGGTCCCCTGATCCGAGTCACGGCACCAAAATGTCATACGTGTCCATGTGAAGAGACCACCAAACAGGCTTTGTGTAAGCAATAAAGCTTTTTAATCACCTGGGTGCAGGCAGGCTGACTCTCTTTTGGGACTCAATAGGCCTGCACCCAGGTAATTAAAAAGCTGTGGTGCCCTCTTTGTTGTGGTGACTCAAGGTTAATAGATTTGGGGCTGTGCAGGATGTGCTTTGTTAAACAAGTGCCTGAAGGCAGCATGCTTGTTAAAAGTCATCACCATTCTCTTAATCTCAATTACCCGGGGATACATACACTGCAGAAGGTCACAGGGAAGTCTGCCTAGGAAAGCTAGGTATTGTCCAAGGTTTCTCCCCATGTGATAGTCGGAAATATGGCCTCCTGGGAAGGGAAAGACCTGATGGTCCCCCAGCCTGACACCGTGAAGGGTCTGTGCTGAGGAGGACTAGTATAAGAGGAAAGAAGGCCTCTGGGCAGTTGAGATAGAGAAAGGTATCTCTCTCCTGCCTGTCCCTGGGCAATGGTGTAAAACCAGTTCTATTTACTGAGATAGGAGAAAATGCCTTAGGGCTGAAGGTGGGACATGCTAGTGGCAATGCTGCTCTTTATGCACTAAAAAGGTTTATGGAGATGTTTGCCTATGCATATCAAGGCACAGCACTTTTCCTTAAACTTATTCATGTCACAGAGATCTTTATCCATATTTCTTTTTGCTGAACTTCTCCCTACTATGATCTCATTGTCCGGCCACTTCCCTTTTTCCGAGATGGTAAAGATAATGATCAATAAGTACTGAGGGAACTCAGAGACCTCTGATGGCGCGGGTCCTCTCTATGCTGAGCACCAGTCCCTGGGCCCACTTTTCTTTCTCTATATTTTGTCTCTATACTTTGTCTCTGTGTTTCACTTCTTTTCTCAAGTCTCTCATTCCACCCAACAAGAAACGCCCACATGTGTGGAGGGGCGGGCCACCGCTTCACCATTTGGGTGTGTGCCTGGCTAATTTTTTGTATTTTTAGTAGAGATGGGGTTTCACCATGTTAGCCAGGATGGTCTTAATCTGCTGACCTCGTGATCCACCCGCCTTGGCCTCCCAAAGTGCTCAGATTACAGGCATGAGCCACCACGCCCAGGTTTATTTATCTTTTTGAGACAGGGTTTAGCTCTGTCACTCAGCCTGGAGTGCAGTGGTGCAATCATGGCTCACTGCAGCCCCAACCCCCAGGGCTCAAGTAATCCTCCTGCCTCAGCCTCCTGAGTAGCTGGGACCACAGGCACGTG
>NW_012102101.1:16088-16360 GCF_000951045.1 Mandrillus leucophaeus
GTTCAACACATTCAAGAGCCGATTTCAGAGGAGAAATGAGTGGTCAACAAGTTCTTAGGTTTTGACTTTGTTGACTATTTGTATTTGTGAATGGTGAATTTTCAGGCTTTGTTCCTTTCTTCTTAGGGTATTGACTAATATTTCATTAAGCCAGAGAGACAGTAAATTAGAATTATCTGTCCATTTTATCTGTTATAAAGATTTCCTCCAAATTCATTTATCTAAATTTTTTGCTTTATTTAGTCGGGCGCGGTGGCTCACACCTGTAATCT
>NW_012102101.1:16573-17332 GCF_000951045.1 Mandrillus leucophaeus
GTGGCACATGCCTGCATTGCCAGCTACTTGGGAGGCTGAGTTAAGAGAATCGTTTCAACCGGGGAGGTGGAGATTGTGGTTAGCCAAGGTCTCGCCATTGCAGTCCAACCTGGGCAACAACAGTGAAACTTCATCTCCAAACACAACATCAACAACACACAGCCACGACAACAAAACAAAATTAGCCAGGCATGGTGGTGCGCCTGTAGTCCCAGCTACTCGGGAGACTGAGGCAGGATAATCGCCTGAGTCCAGGAGGCGGGGGTTGCAGTGAGCTGAGATTGTGCCACTGCACTCCAGTCTAGGATGAAAAAAAGTTTTTGTTTTTTTTTTAAACTCATTTTTTTAAACCTTTTAGATAAATAGGATGCTTATAGATAACTACCAAGATAAACAAATAATTACCATATCAAGGTTCTAAATTTTAAAAAATCTTTCTTCCCTTTGTTACTTTTAAGTAGCCTATTCCAGGCCGGGGGGTCGGTGGCTCAGGCCTGCATTCCTAGCACTTTGGGAGGCCGAGGAGGGCGGATGACGAGGCCAAGAGATGGAGACTATCCTGGCCAACATAGTGAAACCACGTCTCTACTAAAAATTTAAAAATTACCTGGGCATGGTGGCGGGCGCCAGTATAGTCCCAACTACTCTGGAGGCTGAGGCAAGAGAATGGCTTGAACCAGAGAGTCCCAGGTTGCAATGAGCCGAGATCGCGCCACTGCACTCCAGCCTGTTGACAGGGGGAGACTCCTTCTCAAAAAA
>NW_012102101.1:22978-23331 GCF_000951045.1 Mandrillus leucophaeus
GACGTTTCCCGGGTCGGGTTCCACCCAGATTCCCCTCCTACTGGCCCTGAGAATGCACTGACTCCACCCTTGGCCTCAGGTCACGGGTGGAGCCTTTGGCCGATATGCGCATGCCTACTCCTAGGTCAGGCTGCCGTTCCCGGAGGCCGTTCCCGGAAGCCTTGGCGGTGGGCTGCCGGCAGTGGGCTGCGTGCGCGGTCCTCGTGGTCACCGGCCTATTTCTTGTAGGCTTTTAGGACCCTGGACTTCACTTCTCAGAGGTGCCTGCGGTCCTGACTGTTCCGTCTTGGACTACATATTCCGCCGGGGACGGTGAAATCTTGGACCTCTGGCTCCATCTCCCGGACCTCTGG
>NW_012102102.1:0-1080 GCF_000951045.1 Mandrillus leucophaeus
ACTCGGGAGACGGAGGTTGCAGTGAGCTGAGATCATGCCATTGCACTCCAGCCTGGACGACAGAGCCAGACTCCATCTCAAAAAAAGGAGAGGGGAGGGGAGGGGAGGGGAGGAGAGGAGAGGAGACCTGGGTATCAATGACTATATCTCGAGGGAGTCCACAGGGTTCCATTTCTCCGAATAATCTTATTTAACAAACAACTTTACCTTTGCAATAGAGGCCTTTAAATTAGAACTTGTCAAGCCCATGACTTCTATTCGTTCATTTTGGATGAATGAATGAATTCAGTGTAATTACCTGTGACCATCTGTGAACATTTAACTTATTGTCTGGTCAATTTCAGACAGCAAGGGGAGGTTTCCTTTCTCTATTCTGTAGCTGGGTATTGCATTTTTAGGATATATTTGATAGGGTGGGACTTTGAACTGACTCTCCTCCATTGAACCTACCTCCGAAAGTTTCTGTTACTAAAAGAAGGATAATAGTAATAATAACAAGGTATGGATGTTACAGATTGATATAAAAACTGGGGATTTGCTTTATATTTATTGGTAAGCTTTATTTGGAAATCTTTCATGGTTATGTTTATCTTTTTTGTTTTTTTTTGAGACAGAGTTTCACTCTTGTTGCCCAGGCTGGAGTGCAATGGTATGATCTCGGCTCACTGCAACCTCTGTCTCTTGGGTTCAAGTGATTCTCCTGCCTCAGCCTCCCGAGTAGCTAGGATTACAGGCGCCCACCACCACACATGGCTAATTTTTTATATTTTTAATAGAGGCAGGGTTTCACCATGTTGGTTAGTCTGGTCTTGAACTCCTGACTTCAGGGATCTGCCCACCTTGGCCTCCCAAAATGCTGGGATTACAGGCTTGAGCCACCACGCCCAGCCTGTGGTTATGTTTAATTAAGTCAATCCCCCCTTACCTAATCTGTTTTTATGAGCTATCTATCTGCGTTAACTCCCGTGTAGTAAGCGATAGTGGTATAATTTTGAACGGGTTTTTTTTTTTTTTTTTAAATAAGCATCTAATGTAGCAGTTTTAAACTTCAAATTGGCACCACCAGAAGGACCACCATAC
>NW_012102102.1:7201-7554 GCF_000951045.1 Mandrillus leucophaeus
TATACTGGGGCCAAGGTACTGAAAACACAGATGATTAAAAATACTTCAACAATATCCCTGAGCTACGGGGATGCTCAACTGGTCCAAGATTTTGGAAGAGCCGAGACTTGATGGCTCTGTGATGGCATCCCATGTCCCCTCTGCCCCAGCCTTCCCTCCTCCACTTGGTTTTGTCCATTTCCCTTTTCCTTCCTCCTCTCCTCTGTGCCTCCCCCTCCCGCTGGCCCACTTTACAGGCTGTGTAGCCGAGCCCACGACATACCTGGTCTAATTGGTAGGGGGAAATGCAATCACTGGATTTCAACAGGCTAAACGGCCTTTGGCGATTTCTTTCTCTTTTTTTTTCTTTCTTT
>NW_012102102.1:7619-8129 GCF_000951045.1 Mandrillus leucophaeus
GTGATCCCGGCTCACTGCAAACTCTGCCTCCCGGGTTCAAGTGATTCTCCTGCCTCAGCCTCCCGAGTTGCTGGAATTACAGGTGTGCACCCCCATGCCCAGATCATTTTTGTATTTTTAATAGAGACAGGGTTTTGCCATGCTGGCCAGGTTGGTCTTGAACTCCTGACGTCAAGTGATCCACCAGCCTCGGTCTCCCAAACTGCTGGGATTACAGGTGTGAGCACCACACCTGGCCCTTCAGTAATTTCTTGCTTTCATGTGTTTTGTAAGTTTCTTTTGTCTTACAGAAGTGTAATCGTGTGCTCAGATCCCAGATCTTTATAATTTTAGTTATCTAATAAATAGCAGTTTTCTTCTCCGATTCCACGAATTTTCCAGCCAACCTCTTATTTATTTATTTAGAGACAGAGTTTCACTCTGTCGTCCAGGCTGGAATGCAGTGTAGCAATCATAGCTCACCACAGCCTCAACCTTCTGGGCTTGAGTGATCCTCCTACCTCAATCTCC
>NW_012102102.1:11055-12992 GCF_000951045.1 Mandrillus leucophaeus
CGGCATCCCAAAGTGCTGGGATTACAGGTGTGAGCCACTGCATCTGGCTGCCTGGCCTATATTTTGATTTTGTGTTGCTTTGCTGAAGGTGCAAAGCTGTGAGGAAATCCCATCCCGCCCCACGTCCTCCCTACCTTGGCATTCCTGGAGGGCTGCTGCAATGTCGTCAGCACTGAGCACGTCCGTGATGCTCATTTTCTACCTACTCACACAGAATAAATGAGATACGATAAGCCACAAGCAGGAACGTGCACATCCAGGGCAAACATATCTTCTCAGGCCCACTGAAACTGCATGTGTGTCTAGATTTTTTTTTTTTTTTTCAATTGAGTTGGAGTCTCACTCTGTTGCCCAGGCTGGAGTGCAGTGGCACCATCTCGGCTCACTGCAACCTCCGCCTCCCGGGCTCAAGTGATTCTCCTGCCTCAGCCTTCCGAGTAGCTGGGATGACAGGTGCGCACTATCATGCCTGGCTAATTTTTGTGTTTTTAGTAGAGACGGGGTTTCGCCATGTCGGCCAGGCTGGTCTTGAGCTCCTGACCTCAGGTGATCTGCCTACCTTGGCCTCACAAGTTGCTGGGATTACAGGTGTAAGCCACCGAGCCAGGCCTGTCTAGAATTTTTAAAATGTGATAAGCATGGTTTTGTATTAAGTGATGGGACAAAATATCCAAATTAAAACCAGATACCAAAAAGACCCCAGCCCTTTTTATCTCAGAACCTTCTTTTGAATATATGCCAGAAATGAAAAAAAAAATACATGACCTAAAGAAGGATTCAGTTGTTTTCTTATAAAAATTATACTGACATAATCAGTCATTTCCACGGGCAGCTACAAACCATGCTACAAATGCACTGGCATTTTCCTACACCAGCCCGAGAGATGCAATGTTGCAATTTCCACGGGGGAAGGGATACAGTTTGGCTGCTTGCAGACATTCTGCGGAAGGCCTGCTATCTGTCCTGAAAGGCGGAAGCAGATGGAGGAAAAGCCCGTCTCCCAGAGACTAAAATCCTTCCAGGTGTCAAAGCCATGGGAAAAGAGGAGTCTAAGCACCTAAGCCTTGTACGAATGCACGCAGTGAAGAAGAGTCTGGGGTCTGGTAGGCCCACCACTTACTCACCGCACGCAGTGAAGAAGAGTCTGGGGTCTGGTGGGTCCACCAGTTACTCACCGTTTTAGGTTCCCCCCCAGGAAGAATCAGGAAAAAGAGCTGAAGGAGCAAAACAACAGATGGGCTTTTGCTACCGTGCTGACCTACCTTATATAGGCTAGAAAAAGTGATAGTTACAACCTCTTAGATTTCCTTTTCAAGGATCAAGTGGATGTAGCTCAAATGTCTTACTCATGAAACCTTTTTTTTTTTCTATTTATATCTCAAGGGAATGTGGGTGGGAACAGCCAATTATTAAAAAAAAAAAAACAAAAAACAAAAAAACAAAAACCTCAATGAACCTTAACTAAGGTTTCAATTCCGAAAACGAACTCTGTTGGCAAAGTGTGAAGAAGGTTCTGGATGCCTGGTAAGGTGGAGATGGTGGCCTGAACTAAGACAAACACATACAGGGGTGCTCCGTAAGCTGAAAAGGCTCCCCAGATGTTAGCAGGTACCGTTTGAGGCAGGCCTGTTTTCAACTTTGGAAACTATGGGTGTGTAAAGCTGACCTCAGTCTGGAGTTGACAGACTCAAAGCCATTGTCACCAGGCGCACACACAGGACTCGTCCGGCACAGGAGATGGGGCTAAGTGATGTGATTTTCCTACAAATGTCTTGACTTTGACATTTCCCAGCTATACCATAAATTGCACACACTCAAAAGGCAAAAAGGAGGAAATCAAGCCAGCATTCCCAACCCACAAAACTAACATGTTCGGAAAAAAATATTCTGAGGCTGAGGCCAGGACTAGACAACTCAAGATTTTGTTTCTGTTGTGA
>NW_012102102.1:13092-15222 GCF_000951045.1 Mandrillus leucophaeus
TAGCTGGTACTACAGGCACACACCACCATGCCTGGCTAATTTTTTAAATATACATTTTTTTTGAGAGACAGGGTTTTGCCACGTTGCCCAGGTTGGTCTCGAACTCCTGGGCTCAGGTAATTCTCCCACCTCAGCCTCCCAAAGTGCTGGGATTAGAGGGGTGAACCACTGTGCCCGGCCTTTTTTTTTTTAATTTTCAGCAAACATTTATTGAGCCTTTATATGGCCAGCACTGTGCCCGGTTCTTCTTTTTAATTATTGTGGTAAAAAACCACATTCCATAAAATATATAATCTTAACCATTTGTAAGTGTATGTATAGTATAATAGTGTTAACTCTTGGTGCATTATTGAACGAGAGATCGCTATAATTTATTCAGCTGGAAAAATGGAAACTCTGTATCCATTGAGCTGCCACCACTCCCCTGTTCCCCCACCTCCCAGCTCCTGGTAACCATCATTGTACTTCCTGCTTCTAAGAGTTTGACTACTGGCTCACACCTGTAATCCTAGCACTTTGGGAGGCCGAGGTGGGCAGATCACGAGGTCAAGAGTTCGAGACCAGCCTGACCAACATGGTGAAACCCCATCTCTACTAAAAATACAAAAATTAGCTGGGCATGGCAGCCTGTAAGCCCAGCTACTCAGGAGGCTGAGGCAGGAGAATCGCTTGAATCCAGGAGGTGGAGGTTGTGGTGAACTGAGATTGTGCCATTGCACTCCAGCCTGGGCGACACAGAAGTCTTTGTTATAGCTTTGAGTGCACTATTGAAATTGGAAACAACTGAAATGGGCTTTAGTCGGGAATTTGTCAAATTATGGTACATCCATGCAATGACTTCCTATGTGGCCATTAGAAAGAATGAAGTAGGCCGGGCGCAGTGGTTCACACCTGTAATCCCAGCACTTTGGGAGGCCAAGGCAGACGGATCACCTGAGGTCAGGAGTTCAAGACCAGCCTGGCCAACATGGTGAAACCCTGTCTCTACTAAAAATACAAAATTAGCCAGACGTGGTGGTGTGCACCTGTAATCCCAGCTACTCTGGAGGCTGAAACAGGAGGATCACTTAGAACCTGGGAGGCAGAGGTTGCAGTGAGCTGAGATCGTGCCATTGCCCTCCAGCCTGGATGACAGAGCAAGACTCTGTCTCAAAAAAAAAAAAAAAAAATCAGCTAGGCATGGTGGTGCACGCCTGTGGTGCCAGCTGCTCAGGAGGCTGAGGTGGGAAGATGGATTGAGGCCGGGAAGTAACAGCTGCTGCAAGTTATAATTGCACCACTGCACGCCAGCCTGGGCGACACAGCGAGAACTTGTCTCAAAAATAAATAAATAAATAAAAAGAAAATTTCTGAAAATAAGTCTTGAGAGTTTTGAATTAGGTTTCTGACATTAAGTTGCCAAAGAAACTAGCTGAGCCCTTTCTTTTTCTTGGGAGTGTTTATAATTGTCCACAGAGATACAACATTTTTAAAAAATCTGCTCATTTAAATCAAAGTAGCATATGGGTTAAACCAAAATACTTTTTCTGTTCATGCTATTTTTCTGATAGAAAATAAAGATACCAGAGACCAGGCCAGGAGTGGTGGTTCATGCCTGTAATCCCAGCACTTTGGGAGGCTGAGGTGGGCAGATCACCTGAGGTCAGGAGTCCGAGACCAGTCTGGCCAACATGGCGAAACCCTGTCTCTACTAAAAATACAAAAACATTATCTGGGCATGGTGGCGGGCGCCTGTAATCCTAGCTACTTGGGAGGCTGGGGCAGGAGAATCGCTTGAACCTGGGAGGTGGAGGTTGCAGTGAGCCGAGATTGTGCCACTACATTCCAGCCTGGGTGACAGATCATGACTCTGTCTCAAAAAGAAAAAAAAACTATATATATATATATAGAGAGAGAGAGAGAGAGAGAGAGAGATTGATTCACACAAACAGACAATATTGTATAATTCCACTAATACGAGGTACCTAGAATATTCAAATTGACAGAGACAGACAAAATGGTGGTTAGCAGGGCTGGGGGGAGGGGTAATGGGAGTGAGTGTTTAATGGGGACAGAGTTTCAGATTGGGAAGATGAGAAAGTTCTGGAGATGGATGGTGGTGACGGTTGCACAATGTGAATATATTTAATG
>NW_012102102.1:16602-21742 GCF_000951045.1 Mandrillus leucophaeus
ACATAGCAAGAACCCATCTCTACAAAAAATGGAAATAACTAAATAATTATCCAGGCTCCTGGGCTTGAGCGGTCCTCCTGCCTCAATCTCCTGAGTAGCTGGGACTAGAGGCACCTGCCACCACCCCAGGCTAATTTCTAAATTAAATTAAATTAAATTAAAATTTTCTTTTTTTGAGACGGAGTTTTGCTCTTGTTGCCCAGGCTGGAGTGCAATGGCAAGATCTGGGCTCACTGAGACCTCTACCTCCCAGATTCAAGCGATTCTCCTGCCTCATCCTCCCAAGTAGCTGGGATTACAGGTGTGTACCACCACGCCCAGCAAATTTTTTGTAGTTTTAGTAGAGACAGGGTTTCACCATGTTGGCCAAGCTGGTCTTCAACTCCTGACCTCAAGTGATCCACCCGCCTCAGCCTCCCAAAGTGCTGGGATTACAAATAAGAGCCACTGCGCTCAGCCTTCATTTTTAAATTTAATTTTTTGTAGATTCAGGGTCTGGCTCTGTCATGCAGGCTACAGTGCAATGATGCGATTGTGGTTCATTGCAGCCTTGACCTCCTGGGCTCAAGCCATCCTCCCTTCTTGGTCTCCCAAAGTGCTGGGATTACAGGTGTGAGCCACCACGCCCAGTTCCATTGTCCATTTTTATCTTTGGTCTTTCATTGGCACATTCCTTGTCACAGTGTAACTATTCAATGAACACATTTGTGCAATGAATGAACTGGCTCTGAATCTGAATGTCTGCATCCAGCTGTCTCTGCACGGTGACATGGGGGATGGGGTGGGATCTAGAGTTACGGGCGTGTTTATTTATGAATGAGATACTTCTCTAGGACTGGATTTCCTTTCCCACTCACAGACTAAGCAATCATTTGTTAAATAAGTTTACACTTGGGGGTTGGGACAAGCTCCTTCATGAGTCAGTCGAAGTGACTGCTGTTTACAAACGAAGACGGTAAAGTGTTTTAGGGCTGCCTGAAAAGGACAGCTTGTGTGTTTCCCAATGGAATGAATGAATAACAAGGATGGGGGATCTCCAGGAGCACACAGCCCCTGTCTACAAGAGCTGACCTCTCCTGGGTTTACAGTTTTGATTACCCATGGAGCAGGGCAAAATGCATCCCTCGTGATCTACTATGGGTGTGGAAATGGCACAAGTCCCCTAATTACTGTTGGCTCTGTAATCTGTGGGCTCCGGTGCACAGTGAAAATGCAAGTTCTGACGGGCGCCGTGGCTGGTGTCTGTAGTTCCGGCTACTCTGGAGGCTGAGGCAGGAGGATTGCTTGAGCTGGGAGTTCTGGGCTGCAGTGCACTCTGCCAACTGGGTGTCTTCACTAAGTTTGACATCAATATGGTGACCTCCTGGGTGCAGGGGACCATCAGGTTGCCTAAGGAGGGGTGAACCAGCCCAGGTTGGAAACGGAGCAAGTCAAAACTCCTGTGCTGATCAGTAGTGGGACTGTGCCTGTGAATTGCCACTGTACTCCAGCCTGGGCAACATAGAAAGACCCCATCTCTAAAAAAAAGAAAAGAAAAAAGAAATGCAAGTCCTCTTGTTCAAAGAATTTCCATGTGAGTGCCTCAGTGGATTAAATCAAGTGTGCAGGCTAAGTGCAGGACCCTGAAGACTAGAGGTCTCACACCCATGAAGCCTGCCCTGTTCACATCAGGTTTGTACAACACTGCCCAGTTCACCAATATGATGTCGTGTCATTTAACCGTGGTAACAACTCTGTGAATTTTTTTTTTTTTTTTGAGATGGAGTCTTGCTCTGTCGCCCAGGCTGGAGTGCAGTGGCCAGATTTCAGCTCACTGCAAGCTCCGCCTCCCGGGTTCACGCCATTCTCCTTCCTCAGCCTCCCTAGTAGCTGGGACTACAGGCGCCCGCCATCTCGCCCAGCTAGTTTTTTTTTTGTATTTTTTAGTAGAGACGGGGTTTCACCGTGTTAGCCAGGATGGTCTCGGTCTCCTAACCTTATGATCCGCCCGTCTCGGCCTCCCAAAGTGCTGGGATTACAGGCTTGAGCCACCGCGCCCAGCCCTCTGTGAAATATTATTATCCCCATGACGAAAAAGGGAGAGATATCCCAGGTCAGGCAGGGTGCGGTGGCTCAAGCCTATAATCTCAACACTTTGGGAGGTTTGCTTGAAGCCAGGAGTTTAAGACCAGCCTAGGCAACAGCGTGAGACCCCTATTGTCAGGCGTCTGAGCCCAAGCCAAACCATCGCATCCCCTGTGACTTGCATGTATACGCCCAGATGGCCTGAAGTAACTGAAGAATCACAAAAGAAGTGCAAATGCCCTGTCCCACCTTAACTGATGACATTCCACCACAAAAGAAGTGAAAATGGCCGGTCCTTGCCTTAAGTGATGATATTATCTTGTGAAATTCCTTTTCCTGGCTCATCCTGGCTCAAAAAGCTCTCCCACTGAGCACCTTGTGACCCCCACTCCTGCCCACCAGAGAACAACCCCCCTTTGACTGTAATTTTCCTTTACCTACCCAAATCCTATAAAACGGCCCCATCCTTACCTCCCTTCGCTGACTCTCTTTTCAGACTCAGCCCACCTGCACCTAGGTGAAATAAACAGCCATGTGGCTCACACAAAGCCTGTTGGTCTCTTCACACGGACGCGCATGACACCTATCTCTTTAATTTTTTTTTTTTTTTGAGACAAAAAGTAAAAGGAGGAGGAGACAAAGCCAACACATATAAAGGGCACATTATTATAAAATTGTTTAAAACCAGTGATAAAGAGAAGATGAAGATCATAAAGGCAGCCAGAAAAAAGAGACACAATATGTTCAGAGGAACAAAGATAAGATTGACATCAGACTTCTCTCTCTCTCTTTTTTTGAGATGGGGTCTTGCTATGTTGTCCAGGCTTGTCTTAAACTCCTGGGCCCTGAGTAGCTGGGATTACAGGTGCACACCACTGCGCCCAGTGACATCAGACTTCTGATCAGAAACAATACAGGCCAGAAGGCAGAGGAGGAATTTTTTTTTAAAGAACTACAAGAAAAACGAAGAAACTAACTATTGTGGATGGACACAAAGATTTTGTTTCTCTTCGCAATTGGAAATCACCTCAACGTCCGATGTGCGGGGATTTGTTAATTGACGGGCCATAAAAAATAAAAGGATAATCTAGAAGTCTGTTTAATGATATTGAAAAATATCCACCATATATAGTAAAGTGAAACAGGCACTATGCTCAATGTATTTTGTAAATTGGAAAATATATATTTATAGACACAGGACGGCGGTTATAGCGACTGGACCTTACACAATTGTGGGAGCAGGTTACATGGTAACCAGTGCCAACCTCCACCCTCCACAGATATGTCTTCTTACCCACAATAAACTGGAACTAGGCAGGGAGGGGAATTTTAGGAAATGCAGTCCCAGTTTTGCTAAATTGACACAATACAAATTCACCACATATCAGTAAAAGGCTACAGAGAAATTCACCCAGATGGTTTTAGCAGTAATTACTGGGAGTTGAGTGGGTTTAAATTCTCAGTACACAGGTCAGATGTGAGAAAATCAAACAATACATTTGGTTTTTTAATATAATAAGTCAACCTAATTTTCACTCCAATCCCTCCCATCCTGTCAAGGAGGAAGGAAATTCACCTTCCTCCTTCCCTCCCTCCCTCCCTTTCTTCCTTCGTTCCTTCCTTCTTTCCCTCCTTCCTTCCTTTCTTCCTTCCCTCCCTCCCTTCCTTCCCTCCTTTCGTCTTCCCTCCCTCCCTTCCTCCCTCCCTCCCTCCCTCCCTTCCATCCTTCTTTCCTCCCTCCCTTCCTCCTTTCCTCCCTCCTTCCCTCCCCGCTCCTCCTTCCTTTTGTCCTTCATCTCATTCTGTTGCCCAGGCTGGAGTGTTGTGGCACAATCATAGCTCACTGTCACCTTGAACTCCTGGGCTCAATGGCTCCTTCTCACCTCAGCCTCTCAAGGACCTGGGACTACAGGCGCACACCACAACACACAGCTAATTAAATTTTTTTTTTGTAGAGATGGGGGTCTTGCTATGTTGCCCAGGCTGGTGTTCAACTCCTAGCCTCAAGTAATCCTCCTTCTTCAGCCTCCCCAAACAGTAGGATTGCAGGCATGAGCCTCTGCACCTGGCAGAAAAATACTGGACTTTTGTACAAATACCTATATTATTCATGAATAAACTTTAAACTGCCCTGAAATTATGGGACTGAAGTGATTAAAATCTTTATCCAAATGAAGACAACTACACTATTATCAAGAGTGTGGCATATTTGACCTACATCTAGATGTGTATATGCATTTTCTTTTCAGAAAATGAATAAAATAACAAAAGATTTCAGTATTGTTGTTATCTATTAAATACCCAGTTAAACTCACTGTTTCTAAATGCACAGGGTGTGGGTTGCCCAAGTCCAGAACAGTCCAGAACAGTCCAGAACAGCCCAGAACAGTTCTCTGGGACTTCTAGGTCACAGCTGAGCATGTTTTATTTCCTGAATTTAGTGTTCTCCCATCGCTAGAGGTGATTCATGTTTATTAATTAGGTTGGTGCAAAAATTATTGTGGTTTTTACAATTATTGCAATTATAATATAATTTTGCAATTATAACTTTTGCACCAGCCTAATAAAAAAACACCTTGGCTGACAAGCTATGGGAATGGTATGGCCGCCAGAAATGACCTTCACGGTGTTCTAAAAAGCAGTGGCTTCCAGTTCAGAAGGGGTTTGCTGCTCTCTGTCTAATGAGTTGGGGTTCTCTTTTCTCCTGCACGTTCTAGGGTTTTGATGCCTCTTAGCATCACCAGCTGTCATTTGGGGAGCAATTATGAATCGTTAGTAAAAGCTCAACTTTTTTAAGAAGCAAAACTAGCAAGAAAATTCAGCATGTCCCGGTTTTCTAGACAGCATGCTCGAAGACCACACCCAGGTGCTTAATAATTTAGCCTTTTGGGCAAGGTTCTCATTAGCGTAGATCGAAAACATGAATAATGCAGGCATTTGTGAATCACACTGCTCGGCGGTGCCCACACTGGCCAGGAAACACCTGAAGCAGTTGCAGAGGGGCTCAGGGTGACCAGATCCGGTGACTGGGTCATGATGACACCAAATTTGGTTAATGGGAATCCCAGGTCATGTC
>NW_012102102.1:22347-26479 GCF_000951045.1 Mandrillus leucophaeus
CATCCCCCGTCACCAGTAGCTGGGACCGCAGGCGCACACCACCATGCCTGGCTAATGCTTTATTTTTTGTAGAGACGGGGGTCTCATCATGTTGCCCAGGCTGGTCTCGAACTCACGGGCTCAAGCGACCCTCCTGCCTCAGCCTCCCAAAGTGCTGGGATTTCAGGCGTGAGCCACAGCACCTGGCCTCCTCTTTTCCCCCCTTGTTCCCCAGATCATTCTTGCATTCCTGATCTCCTTCTCAAACCCCAACATGTCTTCATCCTCAGCCAGTGACCTTGCCTTCTCCTTAACTAAGAAACTAGTAACGACTGAAGGAGAGTGTCCCCAAGTTCTCTAGACGACATCGTCCCTCTCCCAGCCTCTGCATCCACTCACTCTGCCTTCCTGCCTTAGCTATAAAATGAACCATCAGGTCGGGTGCGGTCGCTTACGCCTGTAATTCCAGCACTTTGGGAGGCCCAGGCAGGCGGATGATGAGGTCAGGAGTTTGAGACCAGCATGGCCAACATGGTGAAACCCTGTCTCTACTAAAAATACAAAAAATTAGCTGGGCATGGTGATGCATGCCTGTAATCCCTGCTACTCAGAAGGCTGATGCAGGAGAATGGCTTGAACTCAGGAGGTGGAGGTTGCAGTGAGCTGAGATCGTGACATTGCACTCCAGCCTGGGCAACAGAGCGATACTCCGTCTCGAGGAAAAAAAAAAAAAAACCATCCACATCCTATCTAATGCCAGCCCCTCCACCATCTAAACTGGATTCCATTCCTGCCACCCTCTCAAGCACATCTCTCCACGTACTCTCCCCTCCCTCTCCTGTGCCATCAATTTCTCTCTCCCTAATAGATCTTTCCCATTAACATAATATTAACTGAAAAAGGGACTGAGGCAGGAGTCCCCATTGACTGAGGTTGATGCAGCAGTTTGAGGACATGCCGGGGAGGAACACCAGCCACGGGAGCATCTGTGACTTGTGCGTTTCCAGAGAGGGTTTGGGAACTTCATTATTTAAAGGGGAAAGAGCAAGCAGGAGGGATAAAGGAAGGGAGGGTAGGCAGAGAGGGTCACATTCTCTCAAGGCTCTGACTGGCGATCAATAAATCTACATTTTACATGTCAATGAGGCATTTGTCTGCAGCTCAGGAAATCTACATTTTACATAAGATAAACATGTGAAAAGAGGGAGTAAAGGAGTCCATGGTGCATTCCTCTCAAGCCCAGAGAATCTACTTTTTATGTAACATTAAACATGTGAAAAGAGGGAGTAGAGGAAAAACTCCATGATGCGTTCATCTCAAGCCCAGTGAATCTACATTTTACATAAGATAAACATGTGAAAAGAAGGAGTAAAGAGTCCACGATACATTTATCTTGAGCTCAGTAAATCTACATTTTACGTAAAAGACAGTAAACTTGAAAAGAAGTAGTAAAGAGTCTGTAATGCATTCATCGTAAGCCCAGTGAATCTACATTTTATATAAGATAAACATGTGAAAAGAAGGAGTAGAGGAGTCCATGGTGTGCTCATCTCAAGCCCAGTAAATCTACATTATACATAAGATAAACATGAAAAGAGAGAGTAAAGAGTCCGTGATGCATTCATCTTGAGCTCAGTAAATCTACATTTTACATAAGATTAAACATGTGAAAAGAGGGAGTAGAGGAGTCCATGGTGTGTTCATCTCAAGCCCGGTGAATCTACATTTTACATAAGATAAACATGTGAAAAGAAGGAGTAAAGAGTTTATTCTGCATTTATCTTGAGCTCAGTAAATCTGCATTTTACATAAGATAAACATGTGAAAAGAGGGAGTAAAGAGTTTGTACTGCATTCATCTTAAGCCTAGGGAATCTACATTTTACAGAAGATAAACATGTGAAAAGGAGTAAAGAGTTTATGCTGCATTCATCTTCAGCTCAGTAAATGTACATTTTACATAAGATAAAGTAAACATGTGCAAAGAGGGAATAGGGGAAATGGGGCCATGCTGCATTTATCTCAGGGTAGGTGGAAGGATGAGTTATGGTCTTGTGCTTGTCCTATCTATGTGAAAATAAGCTGGTAATTGACATCGTCAGTGTGAGATTTAGCAGAACTTGCTTTTAGGGCTAGTTTATAGGGGCAGGTGTATCCTGAAAGAATTAGGGGCTCACTTTGTGAGCAACTTGTGAGGGAGACCATCTGGGAAGATATGTAAACTTCTATCATGGTGGGCACCTGGCTTATGCATGAGGCTAGAACACGGGGTTATGAAAATATAGCTCTCCATGGCTGGGCATGGTGGCTCATGCCTGTAATCCCAGCACTTTGGGAGGTGAGGGTGGGAGAATCACGAGGTCAGGAGATCGAGACCATCCTGGCTCACATGGTGAAACCCCATCTCTACTAAAAATACAAAAAATTAGCCGGGCATGGTGGTGTGCACCTATAGTCCCAGCTACTTGGGAGGCTGAGGCAGGAGAATGGTGTGAACCTGGGAGGCAGAGCTTGCAGTGAGCCGAGATTGCACCACTGCACTCCAGCCTGGGTGACAGAATGAAACTCTGTCCCCAAAAATAAAGACAAAAAGAAAATATAGCTCTCTGCTTGGGAACAAAAGGGAAGGCAGTATTGCATGACTGTTTCCAAGCTTGACTTTCTCTTTGGCAGAGTGAGTTTGGGGTCCTGAGACTTTATCATCTTTCACAATACAAACATGCTGGCGTATGGATCCTATCTTTAAAACAAATTTTCAATATGGACAGCAAATGAGCATAGGAAAAGATGCTTAACGTTATTCATCATTAGAGAACGCAGATTCAAGCCACCATGAGGGCCCAGTGGCACACGCCTGTAGTTCCACCCACTCAGGAGACTGAGGCAGGAGGATCACTTGAGCTCAGGAGTTTGAGGCTGTAGTGTGCAATGTTCGTGCTTGTGAATAGCCACTGTACTCTAGCCTGGGCAACATAGCAAGACCCTGTCTCTAAAATTTTCTTTTAATTAAAAAAATAGGCCGAGTGTGGTGGCTGATGCTTGCAACTTCAATGCTTTGGGAGGCCGAGGCAGGACGATCACTTGAGCCCAGGAGTTTGAGACCAGCCTGGGCAACATAGCGAGTCCCCATCTCTAACAACAACAATAAATTACAAATAAATAAATAAAACCACAATGAGATGCCAATACCCATTAATGAAAGCGCCCAGAATGAGGAAGGCTGACCCATGCCAGGCATTGGCGAGGGCATGGGAGGAACTGGAACCCTCCTTCCCCGCTAAACTCACTTTCCTCGGAATAACAAATGCATTGCTCAAGTACTGAGCAACTCTCTTGGCTCTCCTTCCACTCTTCAACATGTTTTCCTTCCTGAATGTAAATTTCCTTTGGAAAACACAGTGGAAGTGTCGATCACATGACCCAGATGGTTCTATGCCAACTTCCTCCCCAAGAACTGGTTTTTTTTTTTTTTTTTTTTTGAGACAGAGTTTCGTTTCTTATTGCCCAGGTTGGAGAGCAATGGCGCGATCTCGGCTCACCGCAACCTCCACCTCCTGGGTTCAAGCCATTCTCCCGCCTCAGCCTCCCAAGTAGCTGGGATTACAGGCATGCAGCACCAAGCCCGGCTAATTTTGTATTTTCAGTAGAGACGGGGTTTCACCATGTTGGTCAGGCTGGTCTTGAACTCCTGACCTCAGGTGATCCACCCGCCTTGGCCTCCCAAAGTGCTGGGATTACAGGCGTGAGCCACCGCTCCCGGCCAGAACTGTGATTCTTAAAGCCCACCTGCGTCCCATCCTGCTAAAAACCAGCCACAATTATAACCACCATCACCTGTGGCGTACACATTTGGTGTCTCCATTAGTGAGCCACCTCCAGGCTACCACATTTGAGGACTTCTTGCCAAGAAGTTCTCCAGCAGTTTTCACCCAAAACCTGTTCTTGCTGTTTTTGCTATCTGGCCAACTCTGTGGTCACTAAATCAATGTTTCAGTTTTTGAGCAGGGGCAAAAATATATATAGATATATAGATAGATATAGATACAGATATAGATACATATCGGGAGAGCCCCAAACTGCTTAGGCACGTGTGAAATGCTATAGCAGAAAAGAAACAAAATGCTACAGGACGCTGATTTTTTCATGAACAAGAA
>NW_012102102.1:28631-28833 GCF_000951045.1 Mandrillus leucophaeus
CCCCTTGTCTCCGAATGATTGCGGCCACGGCTCTGATAGTACAAGATGCTGATAAACTTGTCATAAGTCAAGAATTGCGGGTCGTTGCCCCACATGCCATCGAAGGTGTACTCAAATAGCCACCTAATCGATAAATAAGTAACGCCCAGCTCACCCACTACCAAGGACTATTACTAAATCCTATCAGGATAACCTTCCTGCC
>NW_012102103.1:0-310 GCF_000951045.1 Mandrillus leucophaeus
AGGCAGATGCCATGATGCCCAGCAATTTTATGTTTTAATGTTTTTGTTGAGACAGCGTCTCACACTTTGTTGCCCAGCCTCATCTCAAATGCCCGATCTCAAGAAATCCTGCTTCGGTCTCCCAAAATGCTGGGATTATAGGTGTGAGCTCCCACGCCCAGCCTCGCTGTTGATTATTGACCAAATCAGCTATTAATAGGGCGGCTGCCAAATGGTGGTTCTCTAGCTTCATCCCTCCTTCATTAATTACTGGGTCAGTGGTCACTCTGTGGTAAGGAAGACTTCTCTCTTTGCTATTTATTCAGGTGTA
>NW_012102103.1:2485-2844 GCF_000951045.1 Mandrillus leucophaeus
GAGTGTCTAGGAAGCTGGTGGCAAACCCCATGGCGGGAAGGGTGACCAGCAAGGCCTAGGAGGGTTTGCTGAGGTGCTGTGAGGCTCAGCCCAGTGGGAAATGGTGGGGCTTTGGGGACACATCCATAAGCAGCAAACAGGTGTGACTGTGGCCAGGGACTCCATGGGAAACACGGCCCAGGAGGGATGCAGAGCTGAGGGAGAAGTTTGTCTCTGCAAAACTGTAAGAAAATAGCCTGAGAGAGTTCTACGTGACTGCCATGGGCAGAGGCAGGCTCAGAGGCAGACAGTGAGCCCGCCAGACCCTTTGGAAAGACTAGGTGAGGTAAGGCAAGTGTGCCAGCAAGTGAAGGCAAGTT
>NW_012102103.1:2894-5062 GCF_000951045.1 Mandrillus leucophaeus
AGGCCAAGGAGGGAAGGATTGCTCAAGGCCAGGAATTCGAGACCAGCCTGGCCAACATGGATCCCTATCTCTGTAGTGAAAAAAAAGAAACCGAACCATTAAACAATTTCCCACCCAGCCCCTGGCAACCAGTGTTCTGCTATGTATTTGACTCCTTTATTTAGAATATTTATCTGCAGCACACGGTACTTATTTGTGTGTGACTAGCATGTTTCACTTAGCATGATGGACTCAAGTTTAATCCATGTTACAGCATGTATCAGAATGTCCTTCCTTTTAATGGCTGAGCAGTGTTTCATTATGTGGATGTAACACGTTTTGTTTATCCACTCATCTCTCAGTGGACACTTCAGTTATTTTTTCTTTGAAATAGGGTCTCATTCTGTTGCCCAGGCTGGAGTGTAGTGGTGCAATCTCAGCTCATTGTAGCCTCAAACTCCTGGGAATAAGCGATCTTCCCACATCAGACCCCGAAGTAGCTGGGACTATAGGTGTGTCCCACCACACCCAGCTAATTTTTGTATTTTGTAGAGACAGGTTTTCATTATGTTGGTCAGACCTGTCTTGAACTCCTGGCCTCCAGTGACCTACTTGCCTCCGTCTCCCAAAGTGCTGGGTTGACAGGCATGGGCCACCACACCTGCTGGCTGCCTTTTTACTTCATCAGTAGTATCTTTTGATGCTCAAGAGTGTTGATTTTGATTAAGTCTAGTCTATTTTTTCCCTTCATTGACTGTGCTTTGGGCATATCTAATTAATCATTGCCTAATCCAGTGTTATGAAGCTTTCTCCCGTGTTTTCTTCTGAGAGTTTACGGTTTTAGTTCTTATCCTTGAATCACTTACTTAGTTTTTGGTGAATGTGTGAAGGGCGGGCCCAGCTTCATTGTTTTGCATGTGGCTATTCTGTGTTCCCAGCTCTCTTGTTGGCAGTATTGTCCTTTCTCCACTGAATGGTCTTGGCACCATTGTTGAGAATAATTTGACTAGCTAATGCTTTTTGCGGTTTTGTTGAAATGTGGCTTCACCAGTATTCCTTGGAGATATGCCGAAAAATGCAGTCCCCTCCTGCCAAGGTATGTTTCCACAATTTTTCTTCCCATCTCCTGCTTCTGACTCTGCTCACCCTACTGCTTCTTATCCTGCCTCTGAGTGAAGTTTGCACAGGCTGGTGACGAGAATAGAAACACACCACCCACCCCTCACTCAGAAGTGAAACAACAGGTGGCCAAAGTTCTCTAGTTCCTGATTGGGGGGGGAGGGGGGCCGAGTGTTGCACTGTGATGTGTGGATACTTGAAGCCTGGAGGTCTGGCCTCTCCGGAAATCCCTCCCTGGCAGGCAAACAGATGAGGTTGTGGTGCTCTTGCTCTTGGGGTCAGGGAGCTGGGATGTCTCTGGGAGCCATGTTCTCTTCTGTCTCCTGACCTACAGTTCCTTTGTGTTTTCCCGTGGTTGCCTTGGGGCAGACCCCTGCTCACTATGGTGACGTTGAGCATCCTTTGCCTGTCTACCCCACTCCCCCCACCTCCCCCAGAGCATGAGCAACAGCCCTTCTCATGGTGGGTGAGGGCTGGTGCCCTCTTGCATGAGGCCTGGCCTGCCTCCTCTCCCTCCGCCTCGCCTCTCCCCGCTCCCTCTCTGGGCTGCACACTGCTGGCAGATGCATGGAGGTGGTGGAGGCCCTGGGTCGCTCCTGCTGTTGCAGTCCCCAGAGCTAGCAACCCCCTGACTAATCAGTGCAAATGCAGCTGGGGATTGTAGATCTCCAGTCTATCACCTACCATGGAGTGGCTTGACTCACGCACATCTGGGACCCTGCCTGAGGCGGCATCAGCCAGGTAGTCTGGTGCCCACGGTGTCTGCATCACTGTGCTTGGGAAACTTTGGCTTTGTCACTGACAACATTCTTGAGGGCTTCCTCCAGGATGAAGGCTCTGCTGATGAAGAGAGTTAAATTTCAGAGAAGCATGCTACCACTCTTCCTATGGTTCTGGGGAAGAGCTGTGGGTCTCCTGCCACAGTCTCTGCAGCCTGTTCCCTGGCCTCAGGCTTTGCTGTGTGGAGGCTGTCTCAGAGTACAGGGTCCCCCAAATCTTCACCCTCAGCATCACATGAGAGGAAAAGGGGGAAAGGCTGAGGATCCCATCTTGGGCCTCCTGAGTCACAA
>NW_012102103.1:6307-9190 GCF_000951045.1 Mandrillus leucophaeus
GCTCAGCTTACAGAGGACCCACGCCGGCACCGGTCTCTGAGTTCCCTTAGTATTTATTGATAATTATCTTTACCATCTTAAAGACAGGGGAGTGGCAGGACAATAGGATCATTTTTAGGGAGGAAATTAGCAGTAAGACATAAGAACAAAAACCTCTGATATGAATAAGTTCAAAGGAAAATCCTGTGCCTTGAGATAAACCTTTTAGCAACATTGTTTCATCCTATCACATGGGGATAAACCTTGGACAATAGCTAGCTTTCCTAGGCAGAGGTCCCTGCGACCTTTGGCCGTGTACGTGTCCTTGGGTAGTTAAAATTAAGAGAATGGTGGTAACTTTTAACCAGCAAGCTACCTTCAGGCATTTGTTTAACAAAGACACATCCTGCACAGCCCAAAATCCATTAAACCTTGAGTCACCGCAACACATCTCTCTTGCAAGAACAAGGTTGGGGGTAGGGTCACAGATTAACAGCATCTCAAATACAGAACAAAATGGAGTCTCTTATGTCTACTTCTTTCTATATAGACACAGTAACAGGCTGATCTCTCTTCCTTTTCCCCACACCATGGTGCTGCGGGCCACTGTGTTCCCGCAGGCGAGGGCAGAGACCACACTGGGGAACTGTGTCTGACTCTTCCCCGAGCCCCAGGTCTGACAGAGGAAGGTTATGGAGAACAGCACCTCCCTGCCCCGCTTCTTCACTCTCTGCCATCTTCGTGTCTAGCAAGTGTATTCTGATTTCTCCTGACGTGGAACACGGTAGACATGCTACTAGTGCAGGAGGCATGGTGCTCTCTGGGCAGGATGTGTGCCAGGCTAGCTCTGGCTGTGCTGAAGTCATGATTTGGCAGACCATGGTGCTGTGGGGTGTGGAGGTTGGAGGATCCTGGCTGGGGTCCAGCTCAGCCTCAGGTTCCTGCTGCCTCTCAGTGTGTATGACTGTGGCCATATCCTTGCGGGCCCCTGCTTTTGGAAGCCCATCATATCTGGAGGGTGGGAGTTCCTGGCGCAGTAGGAGAGGCTGCTCCAGGAGTCAGAGCTGATCTGCACACCTCCTCAGCTGACCTCCAGACTGTGGGGGTGGAGGGCAAGAGCTGGTGGCCTGGACCTGTGCTCATCTCTGTGTTATCCTTGGGGACCTGTCCTCCTTAGTTTTTAAAGAACCACTCATGGTGGGAATATTGATTGGGTTTTAGACACATAGCAATTCATCATGTCTTACACCAATTTGGTAAATTCCTCAAGACAACCCAGGGAAGTCCAGTCAATTGACTCGTATCTTTTCTGGGCAGTCTTCCTCCTGGAACACACTCCACTGGTTTCTTTTCTGAGTCTCAGGATCTGAGGTCTTCGTGGCTGGCAGCATGTCCCAGCCTGAGCCCTGGGCTCTGCAAGCACTGTGGTGTGCACGTGCTACATAGTGTGGCCTCAGAGTCGCTGGGGAGAGTAGGTCCCATCTGGAAGGGTAGTAAGCCGGGCCCTTCCAATGACCTGGAGGGGCATTTGGGCCCCAGCGACAGTGGCCACCCAGGTGACCTAGGTCTATTCACCCAGGTCTCCAAGTCTGAGTAGACTGCAGCCACAGCCTTGGCCTGCTTGTGAAGGGGGAGGGGGGTGGGGGTGCTGCCCTGACCTGCTGCTGCTGGGACCGCAATTATTTGGATTGTAATTATGCTTTTGTTTATCCTTCTCACTTATGGGCTTGTTCTCATTGCTTTCTCTCTCCATTTCCCCTTCCCATATATGGTTTCATCTCTCCCCTTCCCTTCTCCATCCTCTTGTCCTCTGCTTTTCTGTGTCTTCCAGCTTCTGTTTGTTGTCTTAGCTGGAGATCCTGCACTACTGCTGTCTCTTATACACATCTAGATGTGTATAAGAGACAGTCACTGTGCTTGGGAAACTTTGGCTTTGTCACTGACTAATATTCTTGAGGGCTTCCTCCAGAACGAAGGCTCTGCGGAGGAAAGGAGTTAAATTTCAGAGGAGCATGCTGCCACTCCTCCTCTGCTTCTGGGGAACAGCTGTGGGTCTCCTGCCACAGTCTCTGCAGCCTGTTCCCTGGCCTCAGGCTTTGCTGTGTGGAGGCTGTCTCAGAGTACAGGGTCCCCCAAATCTTCACCCTCAGCATCACATGAGAGGAAAAGGGGGAAAGGCTGAGGATCCCATCTTGGGCCTCCTGAGTCACAAAGCACCCTTCCTGCTTCTAGCACAGACTTGCTTCGTGTGCCTGGCCTGCGCTTGAGGGCCAGTTTATTCCCAGGATGTCCTCCTGTGGGCTCTGGGATGCTCTCAGTGCTCCAGCATGTGCTCATGGCTCGGCAGGGGCAGGAGCCGCTGCACTGCATTGCGTTCCTGTTGCTCCTTCTGCCTTCTGAGCTAGTGGAAACGCACCTACAATCAAGGGCCAGCCAGAAAGGCTCTTCTGGGCTGTCACCTGTGAAGATTCCGTGTCCTCATCAGTCAGGGGGAAGAGCAGGTGGCTGACCCTGTAGAGAGCAGGAGACGCCTTTCCATTCTCTACATTCACTTACTCTTGGCCAGACCTTGAGGTGGGTGAGTCCTGCTCAGAATGACTTGCAGTGGCAGGACCAAGTACGCAGAGATGCTCCACTCTTTGCCTCTTCCAGTTGAAGTAAAACACAAAACGTGAGAAAACTGGCTGGGTCGGAGCCAGGAAAAGGCAACTATCGAGGTCCGTGTCCTCCAAGGCCCCTTGCTACTTGTCTGGGCCTGTGCTGTACTTGCCATGTAGAAATTCCTGCCTGTCCGTCCTAGTACTTATTATCAGATGCAAGAAGTGAGGCTCCGGGGGTATCTTCCTCACCCAGGTTGAGTCCAGAATGTGTGCTTGCTGCCCAACGGCCCTGTAGGCAGTAAGG
>NW_012102103.1:13585-16268 GCF_000951045.1 Mandrillus leucophaeus
CTGTGTGGATATTGGACCAAGTACTTCCCTATCACAAGCTGGTCGTAGTTCAGACCAAGCAGTGCAAGGCGCGTCCACTGAGTGCCAGGCACAGTGGTACCCCAGAAGCTGGTCCCACTCTTGGCCTGGCTCATGCTCCCTGTAGGGAAGCAAAGCCACCAGCCTGGGGCCGGATGTGGTCAGACCTAGAGGCTGAATGCTGTGGGTCAGCAGCCCTTCCCAACCCTGACCCTTCCTCTTCCACCTAGCAGTGGTTCAGGCCCACGGAGGAACACTGCTGGTATGCCTGCTGCTGAAGCACCTGCATGCTTTCAGAAACAGCCTGAAGCCAGAGCAGACCTCACCCAATCCCATGCCACGAGGTCCCTGGAGGAGTTCAAAGGGCTGGTGGCCCTTGTGGCTTCCGGCCACTGCTATCTCCCCTGCTTTCCCCTCCTCAGCTATTGCCTACAAGGATCTCACCCCAGGGCATAGGGAACAGGGTAAGTCCCCTCCTGCTCACAGAGCACCTGAGGCCTCTGGAAGGCTAGGCAGGTGCCTTATCACCCTGACCAGCGGGCTCCCAGAGCCTCTCTCGCGGGACTGGCCAGAGGCCCCATCATGCTGCCATCTCTAGCTCCTCCCTACCCCTATCCGAAGAGCTGGTGTGGCTGACTCCAGGCCCACCAAAGTGGGCTGTTTGGTAGGTTTGGTAGGACTGACAGGACTGAGATGAGGTGCACGTGGGAGCTGCACTGGCTCAGCCGCCTGTGTGCTGTGTCTCCTTGGGATGTTCACTGGCCTCTCTGAACCTTGGTTTCTTCCTCTGAGACATAGGGGCTGAAGCCAACTCTGACCTCCTAGAGATCCCCGGTGCTCTCCCCTGGCAGAGCAGACCCTCCTTGATGGGAGCCCTGGGCTCATCTATGAGCAAGGCCTCCTTACCGGGCAAGCAGCAGGTGACCGTATTTTCTGTAAGGCCCTGTCCCAAGGTTTGTCCAGCAGAAACTTGACTTTTCCTGCAGCATTGCTTTGCCCGCTGGCCCCTGGACACATTGTTCATAACTGAGTGTTGCCCCCGTCACGTGTTTGTATTCTCTGTGTACCCTAATGAGAGCGGTCCCCTGTAGCAAGTAAGAACAAGTATAGAGGAGGTGGAGAAGAGGGGGCTGTTGGAGGGCCACATGGTTCCATTTTAGTTTCCAAAGCAAACCCTCAGGTACAGCAAAGCCCTGCCCTGTCCCACCTTTCTGGTGCCAGGCAGGTTCCTACCCTTACTTGTCCAGGGAGCACTGAGCCCCTTGGGCTGGGAAAAGCCCACCCATGGCCCTGGCTTCTAAAAAGCCAGCAACAGAGCCAAACCTCACAGGGCTGTGCACATCTCTCCTGCACCCTCTGGGGGATGGAGGAACAGCCAGCCCCACCCAGCTGCCAACTGGGACACGGACTCCAGGCCACCAGAGGACTTAGCCCCCAGCCACTGGGCCCTCAGCTCACACCCGCTCCCACAGGTCCTGCAGATGTGGCTAACCTACCTGCAGCCATGGCAGCATGCTCCCTGACAAGCAGGTTCTGGGCAGTGACAGTCCCACTGACTCCCGGTATGTGTTGGAGAAGCCTCAGCCCCGCTCCTCACAGTCAGGCCACTGGCTCCTGGGGATGGATGTTGCTCCTGTGGGTCAGGAAACCAAGCCAGCGGCCTATTCTGGGGTCACCCTGGACCTAGCCCCAGTGGCCTCCTGTGGACTTCTCCCAGGCCTGCCCTAGTGGAGCACAGACCAGCCCTTCCTAGACTCAACCTTACCAGGCCCTAAAACTGCTTTCTCAGGGAAGCAGCCCACTGGTGATCCATTCTGCCCTGTCCCTTCTCCCTTCTGCTCCAGATAAATGCTCACCACCACCCAAACTATCCCTTGACCCTCACCCTGCACAGAGCGCAGAGCAGTGGCCATCTTGCCCTCATCCTCTGCTTGATCCTCATGGCAGACTTCCAGGCTAACATGACACCTGGTGTGCCCATTGACCTCTTCCCTTCTTGCCCAAGCCCTTCCCCTTTGGATCCTCCAGGGCATGATGGCCCCTTGGCCCCCACAGGTTCTGAGCCAGCCTCTGCCATGGCGGCCTCAGTCCTCTTGCAAAAGGGCCTCAGCCTTGCTAAGAATGCAGTGTCCTCAAAGGGCCTGGGTGTCACCTGCCTCTGGCCTGCCCTCCGGGCCCACCCACAGCCCTCTGAGCTATCATCTATACATCTTAACACCTTGACCAGGAAGTCTGGAAGCCCAGGGACGAGCAGTGGTCTTGGGGGCATGGAGTGGTGCAGTCCCTGCCTGGATCCAGCGAGGGGGCTGATCCCAAATTGCCACTTCAGTCCCCAGGGCACCCTTTGTCCAGGAGAATCTGCTGATGTATGTATACAAAGCCATTCCCAGTCTTCTTGAACCGTGAGCTCTGCACAGACTTCGTCAGCCCCAAACGTGCACTCATGATGTTCTGAGTCGTCGTCTTTGCCCAGCCCAACCTGGTCGAGATAATACAGGTAAGTTCTCAGCCTGGGCCAGTCTGGCAGACCCTGACCCAGCCAGACCAGGCCAGGACCTTAGCTGGTGGGGTGGCAGGTCTCCAGAAGGGAACCACGTGCTCAAAGTGGGCCCCAGCAAAGGGTGCTGTGGAGACTCCTGGGACACATCTGCAACGTGAAGTGTGA
>NW_012102103.1:17013-17387 GCF_000951045.1 Mandrillus leucophaeus
CAGCGGTCTGGCTGCGCATTTGTCTTGGGGCCCCCAGCCGGCCCGCCTGGGTGGCAGCACAGGCCAATCTGTCAGTGACCTGCCTGCACCTCCTTTACAGGCCCTGCACCTTGCTCAGCATATCATGCAGGCCAAGCACATTGTCAAGTCCATCCTGGACCAGTGTGGAGCGCGCCCTACAGCTGCTCCATCCTGTTGTGACTGGGCTTTGGCCCCATGAACCCGAACGGCTCTTATCCAGCCAAGGACCTAGACCAGATAGGCCAGGATGGTGTCTAGAACACAGACTCGAGTACCTGCAGGCAGCCCTGGAGTACCTGCAACAGGTATTTCCGGTATAAACTACGGGGACTGCCCCACCCACAGCCATCAGT
>NW_012102103.1:17437-22382 GCF_000951045.1 Mandrillus leucophaeus
TCTTAGTGAGCCCTCCGCAGGGTGGGCTGTGTGGGTGTTGGGCCAAGTACTTCCCTATCACAAGCTGGTCATAGTTCAGACCAAGCAGTACAAGGCACGTCCACTGAGTGCCAGGCACAGTGGTACCCCAGAGGGTGCTCCCACTCTTGGCCTGGCTCGTGCCTCCCGTGGGGAAGCAAAGCCACCAGCCCGGGGCGGGATGTGGTCAGACCTGGAGAATGAATGCTGGGGGTCAGCAGCCCTTCCCAACCCTGACCCTCCCTTCCTCCTCCACCTAGCAGTGGTTCAGGCCCACTGAGGAGCACTGCTGGTGTGCCTGCTGCTGAAGCACCTGCATGCTTTCAGAAACAACCTGAATCCAGAGCAGACCTCACCCACTCGCATGCCACCAGGTCCCTGGAGGAGTTCAAAGGGTGGGTGACCCTTGTGGCTTCCCGCCACTTTTGTCTCCCCTGCTTTCCCCTCCTCAGCTATTGCCCACAAGGATCTCACCCCAAGGCATAGCGAACAGGGTAAGTCCTCTCCTGCTCACAGAGCACTTGAGGCCTCTGGAGGGCTAGGCAGGTGCCTCATCACCCCGACCAGCGGGCTCCCAGAGCCTCTCTCGCGGGACTGGCCAGAGGCCCCATCGTGCTGCTATCTCTTGCTCCTCCCTACCCCTATCAGAAGAGCTGGTGTGGCCCTGACTCCAGGCCCACTAAAGTGGGCTGTTGGTGTAGGACTGAGAGGAGCAGCACGTGGGAGCTGCACTGGGTCAGCCGCCTGTGTGCTGTGTCTCCTTGGGATGTTCACTGGTCTCTCTGAACCTTGGTTTCTTCCTCTGAGAAACCGGGGCTGAAACCAACTCTGACCTCCTGGAGATCCCCGGTGCTCTCCCCTGGCAGAGCTGACCCTCCGTTGATGGGAACCCTGGGCTCATCCCTGAGCAGGGCCTCCTTACCGGGCAAGCAGCAGGTAACCCTATTTCCTGCAAGTCCCCGTCCCTAGGTTTGTTCAGCAGAAACTTGACCTTTTCGTGCAGCATTGCTTTGGCCACTGGGCCCTGGACACATTATTCAGAACTGTAAGCGTTGCCCCGTCACACATGTCTGTGTTCTCTGTGTATCCTAATGAGAGTGGTCCCCTGTGGCAAATGAGAACAAGTATAGAGGAGGTGGAGACAGGGGGGACTGTTGGAGGACCACATGGTTCTGTTTTAGTTTCCAAAGCAAACCCTCAGGTACAGGAAAGCCCTGCTCTGTCCCAGCTTTCTGGTGCCAGGCAAGTTCCTACCCTTACCTGTCCGGGGAGCACTGAGCTCCCTGGACTTGGATAAGCCCACCCATGGCCCTGGCTTCTAAACAGCCAGCAACAGAGCCAAACCTCACAGGGCTGCGCACATCTCTCCTGCACCCTCTGGGGGATGGAGGAAGAGCCACCCCACCCAGCTGTTAGCTGGGACACGGACTCCAGGCCACCAGAGGATATGGCCCCCAGCCACTGGGCCCTCAGCTTACACCCCCTCCCACAGGTCCTGGAGATGTGGCTAACCTACCTGCAACCATGGCAGTATGCTCCCTGACAAGCAGGCTCCCAGCAGTGACAGTCCCACTGACTCCCGGTGTTGGGAAAAAAAGCCTCAGTCCCGCTCCTCAGTCATGCCACTGGCTCCTGGGGATGGATGTTGCTCCTACGGGTCAGTAAACCTAGCCAGCAGCCTATCCTGGGGTCAGCCTGGCCCCGGCCCCAGTGGCCTCCTGTGGTCTTCTCCCAGGCCTTCCCTAGTGGAGCACAGACCAGCCCTTCCTAGACTCAACCTTACCAGGCCCTAAAACTGCTTTCTCATGGAAGCAGTGCACCGGTGACCCATTCTGCCCTATCCCCTCCCACTTCTGGTCCAGATAAACATTCAGCAACACCCAAACTATCTCTTTACCCTCACCAGCACAGAGCGCAGAGCAGTGGCCGTGTTGCCCTCATCCCCTGCTTGATCCTCATGGCAGACTTCCAGGCTAACGTGGCACCTGGTGTGGCCATTGACCTCTTCCCTTCTTGCCCAAGCCCTTCCCCTTTGGATCCTCCGGGGCATGATGGCCCCTTGGCCCCCAGAGGTTCTGAGCCAGCCTCTGCCATGGCGGCCTCAGTCCTCTTGCAAAAGGGCCTCAGCCTTGCTAAGAATGCAGTGTCCTCAAAGGGCCTGAGTGTTACCTGCCTCTGGCCTGCCCTCCGGGCCCACCCACAGCCCTCTGAGCAATCATCTATGACATCTTAACACCTTGGCCAGGGAGTCTGGAAGCCCAGGGACGAGCAGTGGTCTTAGGGGCATGGAGTCGTGCAGTCCCTGCCTGGATCCAGTAAGGGGGCTGATCCCAAATTGCCACTTCAGTCCCCAGGGCACCCTTTGCCCAGGAGAATCTGCTGATGTATGTATACAAAGCCATTCCTGGTCTTCTTGAACCGTGAGCTCTGCACAGACTTGGTCAGCCCCAAACGTGCACTCATGATGTTCTGAGTAGTCATAGTCTTTGCCCAGCCCAACCTGGTCGAGATAATACAGGTTAAGTTCTCAGCCTGGGCCAGTCTGGCAGACCCTGACACAGCCAGACCAGACCAGGACCTTAGCTGGTGGGGTGGCAGGTCTCCAGAAGGGAACCACGTGCTCAAAGTGGGCCCCAGCAAAGGGTGCTGTGGAGACTCCTGGGACACATCTGCAACGTGAAGTGTGAGACTGGCTGGACCCCCGCCTGCCCTGCAGCCACCAGGCACTGAGCGAGGAACTGCAGGTGTGCCCATAGAGTGGAGCTACGCAGTCCAAGCTGCAGCCCCACTTTCTCCCTGATGACTCATGGCAGCTGCCTCAGGTCACAGTGAGCCAGGTCACTGCTGTGTATTCATCCTGACTGGGTTGCTCATTGGCTTCTGTCACTCCTCCTGTTGTCTGCCACCTGCAAACACTGCTGGAGGCTCTGTGAGCCACCAACTACCCCACCCACCCTCCCAATGTCAGCCACCTACTGCATGGGAAACGCTATGAGCCAGGGCCTCCGGAGAACACCCTGAGTCATGGCTCCCCAGATGCCTCAGGGGCAACCCAGAATTTTGCAGGCAGCAGCCGGGTACTCTGTGCCCCTGGAAGTGGGCACCAGGTTCGTCTCCGGCCTTCCAGGTGAGCAGCTGTTCCTGGAGCCAGAGCTTGTCACCTCTCCAGCACCAGCACTGACTCTTCACGGCCCCCACGTTCACCAGCAGTTTCCTGTCACTGTGGCTGCCAGAAGTCACTGATGCGTCCTTCAAGGTGAAGGGCCACGTCTATAGCCTGGAGGGCCAGGACTGTAAGCACACTCTGATGTTTGTGCCAGAGGCCCACATCCTGTTGAATGGTCACCAGTGACCATCCTCAGGAACCCTGGAGCCATGGGGCTGGACAGACACCCCCCCAAGAGTGCTGTGTTCTGGTGGGAAAAGCCAAGTCTAGGCTTAGAGTTCAGGCTATGTCTCCTTCCCCCCTTTCAGTAAAGTCTGATTTTTCCTGATAACAAAGGCAGTGTTGTTTGGAAAATTTAACATTCAGAAGATCATCCTTTAGTCTTTAAAAGTCCCCTGGCAGAAGCTGCTCCTCCTGGCACTCAGCGGTCTGGCTGCGCATTTGTCTTGGGGCCCCCAGCCGGCCTGCCTGGGTGGCAGCACAGGCCAATCTGTCAGTGACCTGCCTGCACCTCCTTCACAGGCCCTGCGCCTTGCTCAGCATATCATGCAGGCCAACCACATTGTCAAGTTCATCTTGGACCAGTGTGGAGCGCGCCCTACAGCTGGCTCCTTCCTGTTGTGACTGGGCTTTGGCCCCATGAACCCGAACGGCTCTTATCCAGCCAAGGACCTAGACAAGATAGGCCAGGATGGTGTCCAGAAGACAGGCACGAGTACCTGCAGGCAGCCCTGGAGTACCTGCAACAGGTATTTCCGGTATAAACTACGGGGACTGCCCCATCCACAGCCATCAGTGTTCCCTTCCTCAAAGGATTCGCTCCCCCTCAGCCTGTTGTCAGCCAAGTGCCAGTCCCAGGCCCCACTCAGATGGAGCCAGTGTTGTGGGAGGCAGGGCCACACCCCCATCACCTTGTTGGCACTGTTACAGGCCTGTGGGGTGAAGACCACTCCCCCTCCCTTCACCTTGCTGCTCAGGGCAGAGCCGCTTCTCTCTGGCAACTCAGTGAAGTGCAGCCCACACACTTCACCCTCGCCTCGGGCACCACCCAGGATGAGAATGAAAAGCAGTAGCTTCTCGACTGCATCACAAGTGAGGATGAACTCATTCTCCCAGACCTGTGTCAGTAGCAGCTCAGAGGTCCCTGTCCCAGAGGTGTATGGGCTGGGCCCTGACCTGTCCCCAGCTCCCTCCTCCCCCATAGCAGAGGCAGCTCCGCTCAGTTGTGTGCGAGCTGTGTTTTCTGACCTGTCCCTGTAGCCTGGGTTTCTAAATCAATGTGCTGTGAAGGTTTGACATTTTAGTACCAGGGGAACCCAGAGCTGCAGTGCATCTTAGGCTACGAGATTGCCAGCTTGGTCTGTGTGCTTTTCTGGTAGTCATCTGCCGTCAACTGCAATGACTGGGCAGAACGACCCTGGCTTCTTCAGAGGATTCTGGATGCTCCTGCCCAGGGTGCAGTCCCAGGGTGGCCTGTGGGGGTGGGGTGCTGTTGTCCTGAGGCCTGAGGTGCATCAGTTTGCAGGCCAGATGTTGGGTGACTCTGCGTTCCTGGGATAACTTCCTCAGCAAGTTTCTGTCTACCATCTCACGAGCCTGCACTGGCCAGCAGGCACCTGGTAAGCCCCATGGGTAGAGATTGGCTGCCAGCCACTCCCATGACCCCAGGTTCAGCCTGCACCTCCTGGGTAGCTACTGGATGATGCTCTGGCTGCTGCTGGCCTTCTTTGAGGCCTGTTTTGAATTGGGCCCTCCCTGGCA
>NW_012102104.1:0-1740 GCF_000951045.1 Mandrillus leucophaeus
GCTTTGTCCTGTGGGCCTGGGGGAGCCAATCACAGGACTCCCAAATTTTAATCTGTGGCCGGGCACAGTGGCTCACATCTGTAATCCCAGTGCTCTGTGAGGGTGAGACAGGAGGAACACTTGAGCCCAGGAATCAAGATCAGCTTGGGCAACACAGCAAGACCCCATCTCTATGAAAGTAAAAAAATTAGCCAGGCATGTTGGCACGTGCCTATGATCCCTGCTACTCAGGAGGCTGAGGTGGCAGCATCGCTTGGGCCCAGGAAGTTTAGGTTGCAGTAGCAGTGATCACACCACCACACTCCAGCCTGGGTGACAGAGAGAGACCCGGTCTCAAAAGCAAACAAATACAAATTTGGATTTTTTAGAAAGACCACTTGGGCACGGGTGATAGGAGGCTGTCTGGAAACAAGGCTGGTAAGGAGGCCACCTCTGAGGACCAAGCGAGTGGGACAGAGGCCTGGCTGCTGGCAGGAAGGGAATATGGACGGGACAGAGGGAGGTGAGCCCAAAGCTGAAGTGAGGGGAACAGTGCAGTGGGCGCAGGGCAGGCCGGGGGAGGCGAGTGACATCTCTGTCCCGAGATAACACATAAGCAGAAAGTTCAATAGCTCTTACCTAATGAAACCCTGCAATCATTTCCGCTCTGTACTTGCTCTGAATAATGGGTTTCTGAAACATCTTACACCACTTCTCAAACTGGGTGGCCAGCTGCAGCTCAATCAACTCCAGGTGCCTGTAGTCATGATACCAAGAGTAGCAGCTGTTCACACAGATCACATCCACATACGGAGCCTAGGACCAGAGCAGGAGAGCCCGTTCCGCACCCAGAAGACTGCATGATTCAGAACTCACATGCTTTGGGGGCTCTTCTGGCAGAGAAGGTAAGAAGAGGATGTAATTGAGGCACTCAGGGAGGCTGAGGCAGGAGGATGGCTTGAGGCCAGGAGTTCGAGACCAGCCTGAGCAACACATCAAGACCTCAGCTCTAAAAGTATAGTAGTAAGACAATTAACAGGGCACAGTAGCTCATGCCTGTAATCCCAGCACACTGGGAGGCCAAGGTGGGAGGATCGCTTCAGCACGGAAGTTTGAGACCAGCCTGGGCAACATCACATGACCCCATTTCTACAAAACATACAAACAAAAAAACTAGAAGAGGAAGAGCTGCCTCTCGGGACTGAGAACATCCAAGTTCACCAATTTAGATCCTGAAATTACCCTGCCCCACAGGCAGGAAACATGGTCACAAAGTAGCCCAAAGGAGGCAGGCCTGTGACTCTGCACTGACGTGCGCAGCTGAAAAGGACTGTGAGAGGCAGAGCAGCTGCCAACGCGCAGTCCTCAGCCAAAGCCGAGGGCCCCGGCCACTGGAGCTGACTCCTCTCCAGGCAGCAGTCCCATCACTGGGACTTGCCCTGGACTTACCTTGCCCTGGAGAAGCGCTCCCACCTGAGGGGCCGATGCAGTCATTCTCACAGAAAATCTTTTTCTGTTTTGTTTTGGATACAGAGTCTCACTCTGTTGCCCAGGCTAGAATGTAGTGTCATCATCTCGGCTCACTGCAACCTCTGCCTCCCACGATCAAGTGCTGCTCATGCCTCAGCCTCCCAGGTAGCTGGGATTACAGGTGCGTGCCACCACATCCAGCTAATTTTTTGTATTTTTGGTAGAAACAAGGTTTCACCAGTTGGCTGGTCTGGTCTCTAACTCCTGACCTCAAGTGATCCACCCGCCTTG
>NW_012102104.1:1915-4592 GCF_000951045.1 Mandrillus leucophaeus
CTGGCTAACATAGTAAAACCCTGTCTCTACTAAAAATAGAATATCAGCCAAGCGTGGTAGCACACTCCTATAATCCCAGCTGCTCGGGAGGCTGAGACAGGAGAATTGCTTGAACCTGGAAGGTAGAGGCTGCAGTGAGCTGAGATGGCACCATTACACTCCAGCCTAGGCAACAGAGCTAGACTCCGTCTCAAAAAAAAAAAGGAAAAGAAAAACAAAACCTAAAAATAAAATCCAGTTCAGGCTTAGGAAGTCTCTTATTTTCTCTTTATATGTCTCTTTCTTTCTTCTTTTTTTTTGACAGGGTCTTGGTCTGTCCCCCATGCTGGAGTGCAGTGGTGCAATCACAGCTCACTGCAGCCTCGACCTCTAGGGCTCAAGAGATCCTCCCGCCTCAGCCTCCTGAATAGCTGGAACCACAGGAACATGCTACCATGCCTGGCTAATTTAAATTTTTTTTTTTTTTAGAGACAAGGTCTCCCCCTAATGTTGCCCAGGCTGGTCTTGAACTGCTGGCCTCAAGCCATCCTCCCACCATGACTTCCTAAAGATCTGGGATTACAGGTGTGAGCCACTATGCCTGGCCTGGTCTCTTCTTTTCATCTGTGAGTTGGAGGCACAGTCTTTGGTAGCTCAGCTCCCTGGGAGAGGGAATGGAAACACTGAGCATGCCTGGGGCCTGGGTTAGGGTAGAATTCTTGGTGGATGTGGGAGGAAGGGGGTGAAGTGAGGAATCTGGGCAGCTATCAAGATGAGGAATTCAAAGTGTCAAAGGATAGAGAAAGATCTACAAGAAGCACTAACATGTAATCTTTTTTTTTTTTTTCTTTTGAGATGGAGTTTTGCTCTTATTGCCCAGGCTGGAGTGCAATGGCGTGATCTTGGCTCACTGCAACCTCCGCCTCCCACTTTCAAGGGATTCTCCTGTCTCAGCCTCCTGAGTAGCTGGGATTACAGGCGCCCACCACTACATCCAGCTAATTTTTGGTATTTTTAGTAGAGACAGGGTTTCACCATGTTGGCCAGGCTGGTCTCGAACTTCTGACCTCAGGTGATCTATCTGGCTCGGCCTCCCAAAGTGCTGGGATTATAGGCGTGAGCACCCAGCCTAACGTGTAATCTTAATTGAGAGCCATAAGCATTCATTCATCACATAACATTTGGTTTTTATTTAATGAGTATATTTCTTTGAAGGTGATGCCTCATTGGAACTGGGTCCCATGGGATTAATTTGGGTTATATTTAGGGATTCATCATCAGAATTTTGGAACTCAGCTGTTGTGTTCAGTTGAATCACTTATTAACATAACCAACCAAAGCTAGGTGCAGTGGCTCATACCTATAATCTCAGCACTTTGGGAGGCCAAGGCAGGAGGATCATTTGAGCCCAGGAGTTAGAGACCAGCCTGAGCAACATAGTGAGAACCCATCTCTACCAAAAAAAAAAAAAAAAAAAAATTAGCCAGTCCGGGAGTGGTGGCTTGCATCTGTAGTCCCAGCTATGCAGGAGGCTGAGAGGGGAGGATGGCTTGAGCCTGGGAAGTTGAGGCTGCAGTAAGCCATGATCACACCACTGCACTCCAGCCTGGGTAAAGAGCAAGACCCCAACTCAATAAAATAAAATAATCAAGCAAGATCTGAGCTGTTGTATAATTAAAAATTTGTTCTAGAATGGGCCAGGCACAGTGGTTCACATCTGTAATTCCAGCACTTTGGGAGGCCAAGGCAGGCGAATCATGAGGTCAGGAGATCAAGACCATCCCGGCTAACATGGTGAAACCCCATCTCTACTAAAAATACAAAAAAATTAGCTGGGCATGGTGGCGGGCACCTGTAGTCCCAGCTACTCTATGTCCCCCAAATAGAAAGAGAGAGAGAGAGAGAGAGAGAGAGAGAGAGAGAGAAAATGAGAATAAAAACTGGAATAGTTGGAGAAATCTATGTGGAAAAGGCAATCCTAAATCACGTATTAAAAATAAGGGCCAGGCACGGTGGCGGCTAACACCTGTAATCCCAGCACATTGGAAGGATGAGGCGGGCAGATCATGAGTTCAGGAGATCGAGACCATCATGGCTAACATGGTGAAACCTCATCTCTACTAAAAATACAAAAAATTAGCCAGGCATGATGGCACACGCCTGTAGTCTCGCTACTCAGGAGGCTGAGATAGGTGAATCACTTGAACCCAGGAGGTGAAGGTTGCAGTGAGCCGAGATCACGCCACTGAACTCCAGCCTGGGCAACAGAGCAAGACTTTGACCCTGCCAAAAAAAGATTTCCATTTCTAGCCATGAAAGTAAAACAGGGATCAGAGTTCCACTCCAACCTTAAATGCCTAGAACATCAGATAAACGGAAGAATCAAGGGTTTTCAGATACTGAACAATAGACAACACAGGACATTGATCCCTGAAAGAAGACCAGCAAATTATGTGAGCTGTAGGAGTGCCCCAACTCACCACCTTCTGAGAGGTGCCATGGCTAATTCCAATGGACAGGGAGCACAGCAAAGCCAGGTGGCCTTGCAGAATCGAAGGGACAGAGTGTGGTTCTAAGGCAGGAGGCTGGAGTTGGCATGGATGCTTCCTGGAGATAAGGAGGCCAAGCCAGAGACAGAGAGAGTGATTCATAGACCAGCCTGAACACGGCGAAACCGTCTCTACTAAAAATTAGCTGG
>NW_012102104.1:8987-10851 GCF_000951045.1 Mandrillus leucophaeus
GCGCCCGGCCCATCACAGAGAATCTTGAGGCAGCTTTCATGAGGCAGCACTGTGGGCTGCAGAGGGCCTGAAAGAGTCCCACCTAGGAGCAGGGCAGAGATGACCAAGTAGGACCACCATCAGCTTCAGCAAACTGGTGCTCAGGGCTGAGCAGCAGATGCTTCTGTGTCCAACTGGCTAGTTTCTAATGCGTCCTGAACACACTACTTTCTAGTAAGAATGCTGGCTGGGTGCGGTGGCTCATGCCTGTAATCCCAGCACTTTAGAAGGCCAAGGTGGGTGGATCACCTGAGGTCAGGAGTTCGAGACAAGCCTGGCCAACATGGCAAAATCCTCTCTCTACTAAAAAATATAAAAATTAGGCAGGCGTGGTATCGTGTGCCTGTAATCCCAGCTACACTGGAGGTCGAGGCAGGAGAATTGCTTGAACTTGGGCAGAGGAAGTTGCAGTAAGCCAAGATTGCACCATTGCACTACAGCCTGGGCAACAGAGCAAGACTCCATCTCCAAGGAAAAAAAAAAAAAAAAAGAATGCTAATGTCAGCCAGGCATGGCAGCTTGTGTCTGTAATCCCACCACTTTGGGAGGTCAAGGCTGGAGGATCACTTGAGCTCAAGAGTTTGAGACCAGCCTGGGCAATAAAGTGCAATCCCATCTCTGCAAAAAGATCTAAAATTAGCCCAGCACACCTGAAGTCCCAGTTACTCAGGAGGATGAGGCAGGAGAATCTCTTGGGCCCAGGAATTCAAGGCTACAGTGAGCTGTGATTGCACCACTGCACTCCAGCCAGGGCAACAGAGTAAGACCTTGCCTCTACAGAAGAAAAAGAAAAATGCAGGCTCCAACTTTGGAGTTACTGAATCAGGATCTCAGAATGCAGAGATCTGCCATTTCAAAAAAAATTCCCCTAGAGATCTGAACATCCAGGCGTGGGCCAGATGAACTCTAAGCCCCCTTAAACCTTTGACATTCTATGACTCTATTAAATCAAAGTGCAAAAAACGCTGAGTCCAAACTGAGCAAACAAATCCCATCTCCCTATGCCCAGCCTCCCTGAATTCAGAAAGCCACACTGCCTGGCGAGTAAGCAGGGAGAGAATTCTCATTAACCCAAAGACCATCTTTGAAAACAGACTGGCTGCAGCTGGGTGCGGTGGCCCACACCTGTAACCCCAGCCCTTTGGGAGGTTGAGGCAGGAGGATCGCTTGAGCCCAGGAGTTCGAGACCAGTCTGGGCAACATGGCAAGACCCTGTCTCTATCTTTTCAAGTAAAAAAACAAAACAAAAAATCCCTGGCTGGCAGCTCATGGTCCTTTCCAGCTGTTCCCATGAGCAGACTTCAGGACAAGCCCAGGCAAAGGTGGGGAAAAATGGGGTAGGGACCCCCAGGCTCACCCCTTTGTCTGCTGCATAGTTGGAGTTGGTCACAAAGGTCACAGGCCGGGAGGGGTCCAAGGCTTTGGCGTGAGCAATCACCATCCTATCCACAGAAGGCAGAAGACACAGGTTCCATCAGTCCAGGAAGGGCTCGAACACCCTCCCATCCTCCCCCATCAGAACACAACACGGGGCCAGGCACGATGGCTCACACGTTTAATCTCAGCAGTTCGGGAGGCCAAGGTGGGTAGATCACTTGAGGTTGGGAGTTCAAGATCAGCCTGGCCAACATGGCAAAACCCTGTCTCTACTACAAATACAAAAATTAGCCAGGCATGGTGGCACATATCTGTTTAACACCAGCTACTTCGGAGGCTGAGGCAAAAGAATTGCTTGAACCCAGGAGGTGAAGGTTGCCGTGAGCCAGGATCACACTGCAGTCCAGCCTGATCCATAGAGCCTGGTCCATAGAGCCCTGTCTCAAAA
>NW_012102104.1:13061-14356 GCF_000951045.1 Mandrillus leucophaeus
TTTTTAAAAAGATGTTTTCTTCGTTTTCTAGCCCCTTTTACACCGCTACAAAGTTTCAAAGGCTTAATGCGATTACAACGGCCCCTGAGAGGTCGAGCTCGGCGGTGCAGCTCCCTAATGCAGGGCAACCTCAGAGGGGGCCTACCCTGCCCAGGATGAGCGGCGCCAGGTGGGGGGGGGCCGCTCCCGGGGGTCCTCGGGCCCTGGCTGGGGGGAGGTGTTGTGGGATGCACGTACCCGGGATCAGGTGAGGCGAGTGTACGGCGGAGGCTGCAGCTGCCGCTGGCCATTGAGGAGCTTCTCCGCAACGGGCCCGCCAGGAGCCGGCCGGTTGGGGCGCAGCGCCTGCTCGTGACGCGTCTGGTCCTTGCTAGGCCGGGCCCTGCAGGCGGGGAAGTCGTAAAGCTCCTCCCGGTAGCTTATGGGCGGCGGCAGCCGGGCCGAAGCTTGCAGACATAAAAAGGCCAGCTCAGCTGCCGGTTATATCCCCCCGGCGGCCTGTGGCCAGCCGTCCGCGCACGAGCGCTCCTGGAAGACCTGCAGCCCCGCCGCCAGTTCCGATCGGCTCCGCGTGAGTAGCGGGCCTCTGCGACGTCACAAGCGGGCGCCTTCGGTGACGTCGCAAGGATGGGCCTTGGGGCGACGTCACAGGCGGGGTGTTCGGCGGCGTCACGGAGTTGGTAGTGTCAGTAGCTGAGCAGTTTTCTCCTGAGAGTGGAGCCTGCTAACCGCGACCTCCCCTCCAGGTCCTGTGTGTTGCTGGCTGGAGAAGGGTAGTTGACAAACTCAGACCCAGCGCAGTGTTTATGTCGGTCAAAAATACAGAACTATGTCCAGGCGCCACCCAGGCGGGAGGATCCCTTCAGGCCACGAGCAGTCTAGCAACATGGCGCGACCCTGTCTCAGTAGTCCTACCTCAGCCCCCCAGCTACTTGAACCCCAAGGTTCAAGGCTCCAATGAGCTATGGTCCCACCACAGCATTCCAGCCTGCGAGACTGAGGTAAACCCTGTCTAAAAAAGTAAAAAAAAAAAACCTAAGTGTGCAACAGGGAGGGACTGCCAAATAAAACTGCCATCCCACTACTTTGGGAGGCCGAGGCGGGAGGATGAATGGCTTGGGCTCAGGAGTTCTAGACCAGCCTGGGCAACATGAAGAAACCCCGTCTCTACAAAAGATACAAAAATTGGCTGGGGGCGGTGCTCACGTGGCCTAATTTTTGTAATTTTTGTAGAGATGGGGGTCTCGCTGTGTTGCCCAGGCCAGTTTCGAGCTCCTGGGTTCAAGCGGTCTTCT
>NW_012102104.1:15501-15837 GCF_000951045.1 Mandrillus leucophaeus
AGAAGAAGAGCCCAAAGGCAACAAGCAAATGTGCTGGTGTCCAATCACCTTCTAGAAACATTTTCACTTTCCTGTAAGGTTTCCCTTGATGAACACAGAAGTAGTGTATGTAGAACTGACCCAGTGCTGCCGTGGCAACTTCTTATATTAGGCCAAATTTACATTTCTTACCTTTGTGAGAGGCACCCTGGTAGGCTAGTGGAGTTACACACGAAGTCTGATCTCAGCTGCACTGTCCAGAGATACAACATGGTCCAACCAAATAACATTCTCTGAGCCTGTTTCTTAAGCTGTAAAATAAGAATAACAATTATACCTGTCTAAAAAGACAGCTTA
>NW_012102104.1:19869-20468 GCF_000951045.1 Mandrillus leucophaeus
CTGTTTTTCTGAAATACAGTATCCTTTACAAAAGCAGTTTTGTCTTTCAAAGCACATACATAGGTCCTCAAGTGAATTTCTCTGATGTTGGCGACTTGGTACCATTTTGTCCGCTTGATTGTAAAAGTCAGTCAATAATTTCAGGTCACTGTTGGCCTTAGAAGAAGAGCCCAAAGGCAACAAGCAAATGTGCTGGTGTCCAATCGCCTTCTAGAAACATTTTCACTTTCCTGTAAGGTTTCCCTTGATGAACATAGAAGTAGTGTATGTAGAACTGACCCAGTGCTGCCGTGGCAACTTTGTGTATTAGGCCAAATTTACATTTCGTACCTTTATGAGAGGCACCCTGGTAGGCTAGTGGAGTTACACACGAAGTCTGATCTCAGCTGCACTGTCCAGAGATGCAACACGGTCCGATCAAATAACATTCTCTGAACCTGTTTCTTAAGCTGTAAAATAACAATAACAATTATACCTGTCTAAAAAGACAGCTTATTGTATTTGAGTGGTCTTTTATTTTCTACGAAGCTGTGTTTAACATGGTAATTATTTTTATTTCCGTACCACGTTTGTGTTTTGTTTTGTTTTTGTTTTGAAAT
>NW_012102104.1:20518-21715 GCF_000951045.1 Mandrillus leucophaeus
TGGATGGCTTGGGCTCAGGAGTTCTAGACCAGCCTGGGCAACATGAAGAAACCCCGTCTCTACAAAAGATACAAAAATTGGCCGGGGGCGGTGCTCACGTGGCCTAATTTTTGTAATTTTTGTAGAGATGGGGGTCTCGCTGTGTTGCCCAGGCCAGTTTCGAGCTCCTGGGTTCAAGCGGTCTTCTCACCTTGGCCATCAGAGTCGTCAGGATTACAGGTGTGAGGGACTGTGCCCCGCCTGGGTTAGGCTGTTTAATAACAAGAAAGTGCTCCGCCAGGCTTGGTGCCTCAAGCCTGTAATCCCAGCACTTTGGGAGGCCGAGGTGGGTGGATCACCTGAGGTCAAGAGTTTGAGACCAACCTGGCCATGGTGAAACTCAGTCTCTACAAAAAGTACAAAAATTAGCCGGGTGTGGTGGCACATGCCTGTCGTCCCAGCTACTCCTTGAACCCAGAAGGCTGAGGTTACAGTGAGCCGAGATTGCACCACTGCACCCCAGCCTAGGCAACACAGCGAGACTCCAAAGTATGACACCAGCCTGGGCAATGTAGTGAAACCCTGTCTCTACAAAACAAAAAACCCAGGTGTAACTGTGTCCACCTGTGGCCCAGGCTACTTAGGAGGCTGAGGCAGGAGGACTACTTGAGGCCAGGAATGAAAGCATGTCTCTAGATAGTTAACTAGCTAGCTAGATATGTAGTTTTCGATTTTTTTCCCTAGATTTGAACATGTTTTTCTAAAGTAGCATTCAACACATCAGCATTTTACAGTGTTATTAGTTGTTAATATGATTCTGTTTTTCCGAAATACAGTATCCTTCACAAGCAGTTTTGTCTTTCAAAGTACATAGATAGGTCCTCAAGTGAATTTGTCTGATGTTGGCGACCTTGGTACCATTTTCTCCAGTTGACTGGAATAGTCAGTCAATAATTTCAGGTTACTGTTGGCCTGAGAAGAAGAGCCCAAAGGCAACAAGCAAATGTGCTGGTGTCCAATCACCTTCTAGAAACATTTTCACTTTCCTGTAAGGTTTCCCTTGATGAACGTAGAAGTAGTGTATGTAGAACTGACCCAGTGCTGCCGTGGCAACTTCATACATTAGACCAAATTTACATTTCTTACCTTTGTGAGAGGCACCCTGGTAGACTAGTGGAGTTACACACGAAGTCTGATCTCAGCTGCACTGTCCAGAGA
>NW_012102104.1:24395-24716 GCF_000951045.1 Mandrillus leucophaeus
TGGCAGCAAGTTGAAAGCTATTTGAGGAGAAGGGGAGACTTATGATGATTCAAATGAAGCAAACTAAAAAGTAATGAAGCAAGACAGAAGAAAAAACAGTATTCACTTGCGCACATCCCAAAAGAATAATATTTCAAATATAACTAGAAAAAAGTATGCTGAAGTTCGCAATACAGAAATAATTATTAATACTCAAAATAGCTTTAAAGCCCTGCTCAGATTTTGCATGTTGGGAATTGACCCGGAGGTGGCTGTAACCTAAGATGGTTCCTTCAGTAATGAGCATATGTTCTTTTTCAAGATGATGATGATTCTCCACCT
>NW_012102105.1:0-6327 GCF_000951045.1 Mandrillus leucophaeus
GTATGTTCATTGCGGCACTATTCACAATAGCAAAGACTTGGAATCAACCCAAATGTCCATCAGTGACAGACTGGATTAAGAAAATGTGGCACATATAAACCATGGAATACTATGTAGCCATAAAAAAGAATGAGTTTGTGTTCTTTGTAGGGACATGGATGCAGCTGGAAACCATCATTCTCAGCAAAGTATCACAAGAACAGAAAACCAAACACTGCATTTTCTCACTCATAGGTGGGAAATGAAAAATGAGATCACTTGGACTCGGGAAGGGGGACATCACACACTGGGGCCTATTATGCGGAGGGGGGAGGGAGGAGGGATTGCATTGGGAGTTATACCTGGTATAAATGACGAGTAATTGGGTTCTGACGAGTTGATGGGTGCAGCACAGCAACATGGCACAAGTATATATATGTAACAAACCTACACGTTATGCACATGTACCCTAGAACTTAAAGTATAAAAAAAAAAAACTGAAAAGAAGTGTTCTCAGAAACTGCATTGTGACGTGTGAATGTAACTCACAGAGTTACACTTTCCTGTTCATTGATCAGTTTGCTAACACAGTTTTCTTGAAATCTGCAGTGGGATATTTCTTTGCCCAGTGAAGATTACGGTTACAAAGGAAATATCTTCAGATAAAAAGTAGAAAGAAGCTTCCTGAGAAACTGCTTTGTGATGTGTGAATTCAACTCACTGAGTTATAGCTGTATTTCATGGAGCTGTTTGCTAGTCCAGTTTTTGTTGAATCTGAGAACCGATATTTCGGATCACTTGGAGGAGTATACAGCCAAAGGAAATATCCCCAGGTAAAAACGAGAAAGAAGATTTCTGAGAAATGTCTTTCTGATCTCTGAATTCATGTCACAGAGTTCCACCTTTCTTTTCATGTAGCTGTTTGCTAACACTCTTCTCATGGCATCTGCAAATTGATATTTGGGAGCGCATTGAGGGCTACAGTGAAAAAGCAAATATCTTCAGATACATACTGAAAGGATGCGTTCTGAGAAACTTCTATGTAACCTACTCATTCATCTCACAGAGTTCCACCTTACTGTTTATGTAGCTGTTTGCTAACACTCTGCTCGTGGTATCTGCTAAATGATATTTGGGAGCCCATTGACAGCTACAGTGAAAAAGGAAATATCTTCAGATAAAAACTGAAAAGAAGCGTTCTGAGAAACTGCATTGTGACGTGTGAATGCAACTCACAGAGTTACACTTTTCTGTTCATTGATCAGTTTGCTAACACAGTTTTCTTCAAAACTGCAGTGGGATATTTCTTTGCCCAATGAAGCTTATGATGACAAAGGACAATCTTCAGATAAAAAGTAGAAAGAATCTTTCTGAGAAACTGCTTTGTGATGTGTGAATTCAACTCACTGAGTTACAGCTGTATTTCAGGGAGCTGTTTGCTAGTCCAGTTTTTGTTGACTCTGAAAACCGGTATTTCAGATCACTTGGAGGAATATATAGCCAAAGGAAATATCCCCTTCAGTTTGGTAACACAGTTTTCTTTCTACTTATTATCTGAAGATATTTCCTTTTTCACTGTAGCCCTCAATGTGCTCCCAAACATCACTTTGCAGATTCCACGAGAAGTTTGTTAGCAAACAGCTACATGAAAAGAATGGTGGATCTCTGTGAGATGAATTCAGAGATCAAAATGCATTTCTCAGAAAACATCTTTCTCGTTTTTATCTGTGGATATTTCCTTTGGCTGTATACTCTTCAAAGCGAGCTGAAATATCACGTCTTAGATTCCACAGAAACAGGACAACCAAACAGTTCCACGAAATACAGATGTAACTCAGTGAGCGGAATTCACACATCACAAAGCAGTTTCTCAGAAGGCTTTTTTCTACTTTTTATCTGAACATGTTTCCTTTGTCATGGGAAGCTTCATTGGGCAAAGAAATATCCCATTGCAGATTTGATGAAAACTGTGTTAGCAAACTGATCAATGAACAGAAAAGTGTAACTCTGTGAGGTGCATTCATATGTCACAATGAAATTTCTCAGAAGGCTTCTTTTCAGTTTTTATCTGAAGATATTTCCTTTTTCACTGTAGCCCTCAATGTGCTCGCAAATATCACTTTCCAGATTCCACGAGAGGAGTGTTAGCAAACAGCTACATAAACTGAAAGGTGGATCTCTGTGAGATGAATTCAGAGATCAGAAAGACATTTCTCAGGAAACTTCTTTCTCCCTTTATCTGGGGATATTTCCTTTGTCTGTATACTCTTCAATGCGAGCTGAAATATCAGGTCTTAGACTCCACAAAAACAGGACTAGCAAACAGATCCACAAAATACAGATGTAACTCAGTGAGTTGAATTCACACATCACAAAGCAGTTTCTCAGAAAGCTTCTTTCTACTTTTTATCTGAAGATATTTCCTTTGTCACCGTAAGCTTATTTGGGCAAAGAAATACCCCATTGCAGATTTGAAGAAAACTGTGTTAGCAAACTGATCAATAAACAGAAAAGTGTAACTCTGTGAGTTGTGTGAACACGTCACAATGAAGTTTCTCAGAACGCTTCTTTTCAGGTTTTATCTGAAGATATTTCCTTTTTCACTGTAGCCCTCAATGTGCTCCGAAATATCACTTTGCAGATTCCACGAGAGGAGTGTTAGGAAACAGCTACATGAACAGAAAGGTGGAACTCTGTGAGATGAATTCACAGATCAGAAAGACATTTCTAAGAAAACATCTTCTTCGTTTTTATCTGGGAATATTTCTTTGGCTGTATACTCTTCAAAAGGATCTGAAATATCAGATCTTAGATTCCACAAAAACAGGACTACCAAACAGCTCCATGAAATACAGATGTAACTCAGTGAGTTGAATTCACACATCACAAAGCAGTTTCTCAGAAGACTTCTTTCTACTTTTTAACTGAAGATGTTTCCTTTGTCACGGTAAGCTTCATTGGGCAAAGAAATATCCCATTGGAGATTTGAAGTAAACTGTGTTAGCAAACTGATCAGTGAACAGAAAAGTATAACTCTGTGAGTTGCATTCACACGTCACAATGCAGTTTCTCAGAACGCTTCTTTTCAGTTTTTATCTGAAGATATTTCCTTTTTCACTGTAGCCCTCAATGTGCTCTCAAATATCACTTAGCAGATTCCACGAGAAGAAGGTTAGCAAACTGCTACATGAACAGAAAGGTGGAACTCTGAGGGATGAATGTACAGTCACATAGAAGTTTCTCAGAACGCTTCCTTTCAGTTTTTATCTGAAGATATATCCTTAGACACTGTAGCCCTCAATGCACTCCCAAATATCACTTTGCAGATTCCACGAGAAGAGTGTTAGCAAACAGCTACATGAACAGAAAGGTGGAGCTCTGTGAGATGAACTCAGAGATCAGAAAGACATTTCTCAGAAATCTTCTTTCTCTTTTTTATCTGGGGATTTTTCCTTTGGCTATATACTCTTCCAAGCGATCTGAAATATCGGTTGTCTCACTCCACAAAAATTCGACTAGCAAACAGCTCCATGAAATACAGCTGTAACTCAGTGAGTTGAATTCACACAACACAAAGCAGTTTCTCAGAAAGCTTCTTTCTGCTTTTTATTTGAAGATATTTCCTTTGTCACCGTCAGCTTCATTGGAGAAAGAAATATCCCACTGCAGTTTTGTAGAAAACTATGTCAGCAAACATCAATGAACAGAAAAGTGTAGCTCTGTGAGCTGCATTCACATGTCACAATGCAGTTTCTCAGAACGCTTTTTTTCAGATTTTATCTGAAGATATTTCCTTTTTCACTGTAGCCGTCAATGCGCTCCGAAATATCACTTACCAGATACCACGAGAAGAGTATTAGCTAACAGCTACCTGAACAGAAAGGTTGAACTCTGTGAGATGAATGCACAGGTCACATAAAAGTTTCTCAGAATGCCTCCTTTCAGTTTTTATGTGAAGATATTTCCTTTTTCACTGTAGCTCTCAATTCACTGCCAAATATCACTTTGCAGATTCCACGAGAAGAGTGTTAGCAAACAGGTACATGAACAGAAAAGTGGAACTCTGTGAGATGAACTCAGAGATCAGAAAGACATTTCTCAGAAATCATCTTTCTCGTTTTTATTTGGGGATATTTCCTTTGGCTATATACTCTTCCAAGCCATCCTAAATATCGATTCTCAGATTCAACAAAAACTGGACTAGGAAACAGCTCCATGAAATACAGCTGTAACTCAGTGAGTTGAATTCACACATCACAAAGCAGTTCCTCAGAAATCTTCTTTCTACTTTTTATCTGAAGATATTTTCTTTGTCACTGTCAGCTTCATTGGGCAAAGAAATATCCTACCGCAGATTTCAAGAAAACTGTGTTAGCAAACTGATCAATGAACAGAAAAGTGTAACTCTGTGAGTTGCATTCACAAATCACAATGCAGTTTCTCAGAACGCTTCTTTTCAGATTTTACCTGAAGATATTTCCTTTTTCACTGTAGCCGTCAATTCGCTCTGAAATATCACTTAGCACATTCCACGAGAAGAGTATAAGCAAACAGCTACATGAACAGAAAGGTGGAACTCTGTGAAGTGAATTCACAGTTCACATAGAAGTTTCTCAGACGCTTCCATTCAGTTTTTATCTGAAGATATTTCCTTTTTCACTGTAGCCCTCAATGCGCTCCCAAATATCACTTTGCAGATTCCATGAGACGAGTGTTAGCAAACAGCTATATGAACAGAAAGATGGAACTCTGTGAGAAGAATGCACAGGTCACAGAGAAGTTTCTCAGAATGCTTCCTTTCAGTTTTTATCAGAAGATATTTCCTTTTTCACTGTATTTCTTAATGAGCTCAAAAACATCACTTAGCATATTCCACGAGAAGAGTGTTAGCCAACAGCTACATGAACACAAAGGTGGAACTCTGTGAGATGAACTCAGAGATCAGGAATACATTTCTCAAAAGTCTTCTATCTCGTTTTTATCTGTTGATATTTCCTTTGGCTATATACTCCTCCAAGCAATCCGAAATATCGGTTCTCAGATTCAAAAAAAACTGGACTACCAAACAGCTCCATGAAATACAGCTTTAACTCAGTGAGTTGGATTCACACATCACAAAACAGTTTCTCAGAAAGCTTCTTTGTACTTTTTATCTGAAGATATTTCCTCTGTCACCATAAGCTTCATTGGGCAAAGAAATATCCCACTGCAGTTTTGAAGAAAATTGTGTTAGCAAACTGATCTATGAACAGAAAAGTGGAACTCTGTGAGTTGCATTCACACGTCAAAATGAAGTTTCTCAGAACGCTTCCTTTCAGGTTTTTTCTGAAGACATTTCCTTTTACACTGTGGCCCTCAATGCGCTCTCAAATATTACTTTGCAGATTCCACGAGAAGAGTGTTAGCAAACAGCTACATGAACAGAAAGGTGAAACTGTGAGATGAATGCACAGGTCACAGAGAAGTTTCTCAGAACGCATCCTTTCAGTTTTTATCTGAAGATATTTCCTTTTCCACTGTATCCCTTAATGCGCTCAAAAACATCACTTAGCAGATTCAACGAGAAGAGAGTTAGGAAACAGCTACATGAACAGAAAGGTGGACCTCTGTGAGATGAATGCAGGTCACACTGCAGTTTCTCAGAACGCTTCTTTTCAGTTTTTATCTGAACATATTTCCTTTTTCACTGTAGCCGTCAATGGGCTAGCAAATATCACTCAGCAGATTCCACTACAAGAGAGTTAGCAAACAGCCACATAAACAGAAAGGTGGAACTCTGTGAGATGAAGGCATAGATCACATAGAAATTTCTCAGAACGCTACCTTTCAGTATTTATCTGAAGATATTTCCTTTTTCACAGTAGTCCACAGTGCGCTCCCAATTATCACTTTGCATATTCCACGAGAAGAGTGTTAGCAAACAGATACATGAACAGAAATGTGGAACTCTGTGAGATAAATGCATAGATCAGATAGAAGTTTCTCAGATCTCTTCCTTTCAGTATTGATCTGAAGATATTTCCTTTTTCACTGTAGCAATCAATGCGCTCTGAAATATCACTTAGCAGATTACACGAGAAGAGTGTTAGCAAACAGCTACATGAACAGAAAGGTGGAACTCTGTGAGATGAATGCGCATGTCACATAGAGGTTTCTCAGAACGCTTCCTTTCAGTATTTATCTGAAGATATTTCCTTTGTCCCCATAAGCTTCATTGGGCAAAGAAATATCCCACTGCAGTTTTGAAGAAAACTGTGTTAGCAAACTGATCAATGAACAGAAAAGTGTAACTCTGTGAGTTGCATTCACACGTCACAATGCAGTTTCTCAGAACGCTTCTTTTCAGTT
>NW_012102105.1:7007-8274 GCF_000951045.1 Mandrillus leucophaeus
AAAGGTGGAACTCTGTGAGATGAAGGCATAGATCACATAGAAATTTCTCAGAACGCTTCCTTTCAGTATTTATCTGAAGATATTTCCTTTTTCACCGTAGTCCACAGTGCGCTCCCAATTATCACTTTGAATATTCCAGGAGAAGAGTGTTAGCAAACAGATACATGAACAGAAATATGGAATTCTGTGAGATGAATGCATAGATCAGATAGAAGTTTCTCAGATCGCTTCCTTTCAGTATTTATCTGAAGATATTTCCTTTTTCACTGTAGCAATCAATGCGCTCCGAAATATCACTTAGCAGATTACACGAGAAGAGTGTTAGCAAACAGCTTCATGAACAGAAAGGTGGAACTCTGTGAGATGAATGGACAGGTCACATAGAAGTTTCTCAGAACGCTCCCTTTCAGTATTTATCTGAAGATATTTCCTTTTTCACTGTAGCCCTCAATGCGATCCCAAATATCACTTTGCAGATTCCACGAGACGAGTGTTAGCAAACAGTTACATGAACAGAAAGGTGGAACTCTGTGAGATGAATACGTAGATCAGATAGAAATTTCTCAGACTGCTTTCTTTCAGTATTTATCTGAAGATATATCCTTTTTCACTGTAGCAATCAATGCGCTCCCAAATATCACTTTGCGGATTCCACGAGAAGAGTGTTAGCAAACAGCTACATGAACAGAATGATGGAACTCTGTGAGATCATCTCAGAGATCAGAAAGACATTTCTCAGAAATCTTCTTTCTCCTTTTTTTCTGGGGATATTTGCTTTGGTTGTATACTCCTCCATGCAATCCCCAATATCGGTTCTCAGATTAAAAAAAAACTGGACAAGCAAACAGCTCCATGAAATACAGCTGTATCTCAGTAAGTTGAATTAACACATCACAAAGCAGTTTCTCAGAAAACTTCTTTCTACATTTTCCTGAAGATATTTCCTTTGTCACCATAAGCTTCATTGGGCAAAGAAATATACCACGGCAGTTTTGAAGGAAACTCTGCTAGCAAACTCATCAATGAACAGAAAAGTGTAACACTGTGAGTTGCATTCACACGTCACAATGTAGTTTCTCAGAACGTTTCTTTTCAGTTTTTATCTGAAGATATTTCGTTTTTCACGGTAGCCCTCAATGCGCTCCCAAATGTCACTTAGCAGATTACACGAGAAGAGTGTTAGCAAACAGCTACATGAACAGAAACGTGGAACTCTGTGAGATGAACTCCGAGATCAGAAAGACATTTCTCAGAAATCTTCTTTCTC
>NW_012102105.1:8324-8958 GCF_000951045.1 Mandrillus leucophaeus
TTCACACGTCACAATGCAGTTTCTCAGAACGCTTCTTTTCAGTTTTTATCTGAAGATATTTCCTTTTTCACTGTAGCCGTCAATGGGCTCCCAAACATCACTTTGCAGATTCCACAAGAAGAGTATTAGGAAACAGGTACATGAACAAAAAGTTGGAACTTTCTGAGGTGAATGCACAGGCCACATAGAAGATTCTCAGAACGCTTCATTTCAGTTTTTATATGAAGATATTTCCTTTTTCACTGTAGGAATCAATGCGCTCCCAAATATCAATTTGCAGATTCCACGAGAAGAGTGTTAGCAAACAGCTACATGAACAGAATGGTGGAACTCTGTCGGATGAACTCAGTGATCAGAAAGACATTTCTCAGAAAACTTCTTTCTCGTTTTTATCTGGGGATATTTCCTTTGGCTGTATACACCCCCAAACAATCCGAAATATCGGTTCTCAGATTCAACGAACACTATACTAGCAAACAGCTCGATGAAATACAGCTGTATCTCACAGAGAATGGAATTAACACATCACAAAGCAGTTTCTCAGAAAACTTCTTTCTACTTTTTATCTGAAGATATTTCCTTTGTCACCATAAGCTTCATTGGGCGAAGAAATATCCCACTGCTGTTTTGAAGA
>NW_012102105.1:10558-15770 GCF_000951045.1 Mandrillus leucophaeus
AGCTTCATTGGGCAAAGAAATATCCCACTGCAGATTTCAAGAAAACTGTGTTAGCAAACTGATCAATGAACAGAAAAGTGTAACTCTGCGAGTTGCATTCACACGTCACAATGCAGTTTCTCAGAACGCTTCTTTTCAGTTTTTATCGGAAGATATTTCCTTTTTCAATGTAGCCGTCAGTGCGCTCTCAAACCTCACTTAGCAGATTCCACGAGAAGAATGTTAGCAGACAGCTACATGAACAGAAAGGTGGAAGTCTGTGAGATGAATGCACAGGTCACATGGAAGTTTCTCAGAACGCTTCCTTCCGTTTTTTTCTGAAGATATTTCCTTTTTCGCTGTAGCCCTCAATGTGCTTCCAAATATCACTTTGCATATTCCACGAGAAGAGTGTCAGCGAACAGCTACATGAACAGAAAGGTGGAACTCGGTGAGGTGAATGCATAGCCCACATAGAAGTTTCTGAGAACGCTTCCTTTCAGTTTTTACCTGAAGATATTTCTTTTTTCACTGTAGCCCTCAATGTGCTCCCAAATATCACTTTGCAGATTCGACGTGAAGAGTGTTAGCAAACAGCTACCTGAACAGCAAGGTGGAACTCAGGGAGATGAACTCAGAGATAGAAAGACATTTCTCAGAAATCTTCTTTCTCGTTTTATCTTGGGAAATTTCCTTTGGCTGTATACTCCTCTAAGCTATCCGAAATATCGGTTCTCAGATTCAACAACAACTGGACAAGCAAACAGCTCCATGAAATACAGCTGTTACTCACTGAGTTGAATTCACACATCACAAAGCAGATTCTCAGAAAACTTCTTTCTACTTTTTTCCTGAAGATATTTCCTTTGTCACCATAAACTTCTTTGGGCAAAAAATATTCCACTGCAGATTTCAAGAAAATTGTGCTAGCAAACTCATCAATGAACAGAAAATTGTAACTCTGTAAGTTGCATTCACACGTCACAATGCAGTTTCTCAGAACGCTTCTTTACAGTTTTTATCTGAAGATATTTCCTTTTTCACTGTAGCCGTCAATGGGCTCCAAAATATCCCTTAGCAGATACCGCGAGAAGAGTGTTAGCAAACAGGTAAATGAACAGAAAGGTGGAAATCTGTGAGATGAATGCATAGGTTACATAGAAGTTTCTCAGAACGCTTCCTTTCAGTATTTATCTGACGATATTTCCTTTTTCACTGTAGCCCTCAATGCGCTCCCAAATATCACATTGCAGATTCCATGAGAAGAATGTTAGCAACAGCTACATAAACAGAAAGGTAGAACTCTGTGAGATGAACTGAGCGATAGAAAGACATTTCTCAGAAATCTCCTTTCTCGTTTTTATCTGGGGATATTTCCTTTGGCTGTATACTCCTCCAAGTGATCCAAAATATTGGTTCTCAGATTCAACAAAAATGGACTAGCAAACAGCTCCCTGAAATGCAGCTGTAACTCAGTGAGTTGAATTCACACATCACAAAGCAGTTTCTCAAGAAGCTTCTTTCTACTTTTTATCTGAAGATATTTCCTTTGTCACCGTCAGTTTCACTGGGCAAAGATATATTCCACTGCAGATTTCAAGAAAACTATGTTAGCAAACTGACCAATGAACCGAAAAGTGTAACTGTGTAGTTGCATTCACAGGTCACAATGCAGTTTCTCAGAAGGCTTCTTCCACGAGAGAAGTGTTAGCAAACAGCTACAAGAAAAGTAAGGTAGAACTCTGTGAGATGAACTCAAAGATCAGAAACACATTTCTCAGAAATCTTCTTTCTCGTTTTTATCTGGGAATATTTCCTTCGGCTGTATACTCCTCCAAGCGATCTGAAATAGCCGTTCTCAGAATCAACTAAAACTGGACTATCAAACAGCTCCATGAAATAGAGCTGTAAGTCAGTGAGATGAATTCACACATCACAAAGCAGTTTCACAGAATGTTTCTTTTTACTTTTTGCCTGAAGATATTTCCTTTGTTACCATAAGCTTCATTGGGCAAAGAAATATCCCACTGCAGTTTAAAGAAAACTGTGTTAGCAAACTGATCAATGAACAGAGAAATGTAACTCTGTGAGTTGCATTCACACGTCACAATGCAGTTTCTCAAAACGCTTCGTTTCAATTTTTTTGTGTAGTTATTTCCTTTTTCTCGGTAGCCCTCAAAGAGCCCCCAAATATCACTTTGAAAATTCCATGAGAAAAGTGTTAGCAAACAGCTACATGAAAAGAAAGGTGGAACTCTGTGAGATGAATGCACAGGTCACATAGAAGTTTCTGAGAATGCCTCCTTTCAGTTTTTATCTGAAGTTGTTTCCTTTTTCACTGTATTCCTTAATGCGCTCAAAAATACCACTTGGCAGATTCAATGAGAAGAGTGTTAGGAAACAGCTACATGAACAGAAATGTGGAACTCTGTGAGATGAACTGAGAGAACAGAAAGACATTTCTCAGAAGTCTTCTTGCCCCTTTTTTATGTGGGGATATTTCCTTTGGCTGTATACTCCTCCAAGCAATCTGAAATATCGGTTCTCGGATTCAACAAAAACTGGACTAGCAAACAGCTCCATGAAATACAGCTGTAACTCAGTGAGTTGAATTCACACATCACAAAGCAGTTTCTCAGAAAGATTCTTTCTACTTTTTATCTGAAGATATTTCCTTTGTCACAGTAAGCTTCATTGGGCAAAGAAATATCCCACTGCAAATTTCAAGAAAACTGTGTTAGCAAACTGATCAATGAACAGAAAAGTGTAACTCTGTGAGTTGCATTCACACGCCACAATGCAGTTTCTCAGAATGCTTCTTTTCAGACTTTATCTGAAGATATTTCCTTTTTCACTGTAGCCGTCAATGCGCTCCCAAACATCACTTAGCAGATTCCAAGAGAAGAGTGTTAGCGAACAGCTACATGAACAGAAAGGTGGAACTCTGTGAGATGAATGCATAGGTTATGTAGAAGTTTCTCTGAACGCTTCATTTCTGTATTTATCTGAAGATATTTTCTTTTTCACTGTAGCCCTCAATGTGCTCCCAAATATCACTTTGCAGATTCCACGAGAAGAGTGTTAGCAAACAGCTATATGAACAGAAAGGTGGAACTCTGTGAGATGAATGCGTAGGTCACATAGAAGTTTCTGTGAACGCTTCCTTTTAGTATTTATCTGAAGATATTTCCTTTTTCACTGTAGACATCAAAGGGCTCCCAAATATCACTTTGCAGATTCCACGAGAAGAGTGTTAGTAAACAGCTACATGTACAGAAATATAGAACTCTGTGAGATGAACACAGAGATCAGAAAGACATTTCTCAGAACTCTTCTTTCTCGTTTTTATCTGGGAATATTTCCTTTGGCTTCATATTCCTCCCAGAGATCCGAAATATCGGTTCTCAGATTCAACAGAAACTGCACTAGCAAACAGCTGCAAGACATACAGCTGTAACTCAGTGAGTTGAATTCACACATCACAAAGCAGTTTCCCAGAAAGCTTCTTTCTACTTTTTACCTGAAGATATTTCCTTTGTCACAAAAAGCTTCATTGGGGAAAAAAATATCCCACTGCAGATTTCAAGAAAACTCTGCTAGCAAACAGATGAACAAAAGAGTGTAACTCTGTGAGTCGCATTCACACGTCACAATGCACTTTCTCAGAACGCTTGTTTTCAGTTTTTATCTAAAGGTATTTCCTTTTTCACTATAGCCGTCAATGGGCTCCCAAATATCACTTAGCAGATTCCACGAGAAGAGTGTTAGCAAACAGCTTCATGAACAGAAAGGTGGAACTCTGAGGTGAATGAACAGGTCACATAGAAGTTTCTCAGAACGCTTCCTTTCAGTTTTATCTGAAGATATTACCTTTTTCACTGTAGCCGTCAAGGCGCTCCCAAATATTACTTCGCAGATTCCACGAGAAGAGTGTTAGCAAACAGCTACGTGAACAGAAAGGTCGACCTCTGTGAGATGAATGCATAGATCAGATAGAAGTCTCTTAGATCGCTTCCTTTCAGTATTTATCTGAAAATATTTCCTTTTTCACTGTAGCAATCAATGCGCTTCCAAATATCACTTTGCAGATTCCACGAGCAGATTGTTAGCAAACAGCTACATGAACACAAAGGTGGAACTCTGTGAGATTAACTCAGAGATCAGAAAGACATTTCTCAGAAATCTTCTTTCTCGTTTTTACTGGGGACATTTCCTTTGGCTGTATACTCTTCCAAGGAATCCGAATTATCTGATCTCAGATTCAACAAAAACTGGACAAGGAAACAGCTCCATGAAATACAGCTGCATCTCAGTGAGTTGAATTCACACATCACAGAGCAGTTTCTCAGAAAACTTCTTTCTACATTTTACATGAAGATATTTCCTTTGTCACCGTCAGTTTCATTGGGCAAAGAAATATCCCACTGCAGTTTTGAAGAAAACTTTGCTAGCAAACTCATCAATGAACAGAAAAGTGTAACTCTGAGTTGCATTCACACGTCACAATGCAGTTTCTCAGAACGCTTCTTTTCAGTTTTTATCTGAAGATATTTCCTTTTTCACTGCAGCCCTCAATGCGCTCCCAAATATCACTTAGCAGATTCCACGAGAAGATTGTTAGCAAACAGCTACATGAACAGAAATGTGGAACTCTGTAAGATGAACTCAGAGATCAGAAAGACATTTCTCAGAGATCTTCTTTCTCGTTTTTATGTGGGTATATTTCCTCTGGCTGTATAATCCCCCAAGCGGTCTGAAGTATCGGTTCTCAGATTCAACAAAAATTGGACTAGCAAACAGCTCCCTGAAATACTGCTGTTACTCAGTGAGTTTAATTCACATATCACAAAGAAGTTTCTCAGAAAGCTGCTTTCTAGTTTTTATTGTAGGATACTTCCTGTGTCAGCGTAAGCCCCATTGCGCTAAGAAATATCCCAATGCAGATTTGAAAAAAACAGTGTGAGCAAACGGATGAAAGTAAAGGAAAGTGAAACTCTGTGAGTTGCATTCACACGTCACAATGCCGTTTCTCAGAACGCTTCTTTTCAGTTTTTATCTGAAGATATTTCGTTTTTCACTGTAGCCGTCAATGGGCTCCAAAATATCACTTAGCAGATTCCACGAGAAGAGTGTTAGCAAACAGCTACATGAACAGAAAGGTGGAACTCTGTGAGATTAATTCATAGGTTACATAGAAGTTTCTCAGAACGCTTCCTTTCAGTATTTATCTGAA
>NW_012102105.1:16225-23464 GCF_000951045.1 Mandrillus leucophaeus
TTTGTCACCGTCAGCTTCATTGGGCAAAGAAATATCCCACTGCAGTTTTGAAGAAAACTTTGCTAGCAAACTTATCAATGAACAGAAAAGTGTAACTCTGTGAGTTGCATTCACACGTCACAATGCAGTTTCTCAGAACGCTTCTTTTCAGTTTTTATCTGAAGATATTTCCTTTTTCACTGCAGGCCTCAATGCGCTCCCAAATATCACTTAGCAGATTCCACGAGAAGATTGTTAGCAAACAGCTACATGAACAGAAACGTGGAACTCTGTGAGATGAACTCCGAGATCAGAAAGACATTTCTCAGAGATCTTCTTTCTCGTTTTTATGTGGGTATATTTCCTCTGGCCGTAAAATCCCCCAAGCGGTCTGAAGTATCGGTTCTCAGATTCAACAAAAATTGGACTAGCAAACAGCTCCCTGAAATACTGCTGTTACTCAGTGAGTTTAATTCACATATCACAAAGAAGTTTCTCAGAAAGCTGCTTTCTAGTTTTTATTGTAGGATACTTCCTGTGTCAGCGTAAGCCCCATTGCGCTAAGAAATATCCCAATGCAGATTTGAAAAAAACAGTGTGAGCAAACGGATGAAAGTAAAGGAAAGTGAAACTCTGTGAGTTGCATTCACACGTCACAATGCCGTTTCTCAGAACGCTTCTTTTCAGTTTTTATCTGAAGATATTTCGTTTTTCACTGTAGCCGTCAATGGGCTCCAAAATATCACTTAGCAGATTCCACGAGAAGAGTGTTAGCAAACAGCTACATGAACAGAAAGGTGGAACTCTGTGAGATTAATTCATAGGTTACATAGAAGTTTCTCAGAACGCTTCCTTTCAGTATTTATCTGAAAATATTTCCTTTTTCACTGTAGCCCTTAATGCACTCCTAAATATCACTTTGCAGATTCAACGAGAAGAGTGTTAGCAAACAGCTACCTGAACAGAAAGGTGGAACTCTGTGAGATTAACTCAGAGATCAGAAAGACATTTCTCAGAAATCTTCTTTCTCGTTTTTACCTGGGGATAGTTCCTTTGGCTGTATACTCCTTCAAGCAATCCGAAATATTGGTTCTCAGATTCAACAAAAACTGCACTAGCAAACAGCTCCATGAAATACAGCTGTACCTCAGTGAGTTGAATTCACACATCACAGGGCAGTTTCTCAGAAAGCTTCTTTCTACTTTTTATCTGAAGATATTTCCTTTGTCACCATAAGCTTCACTGCGCAAAAAATATCCCACTGCAGATTTCAAGAAAACTGTGCTAGCCAACAGATCAACAGATCAATGTTGTAACTCTGTGAGTTGCATTCACATGTCACAATGCAGATTCTCAGAACGCTTCTTTGCTGTTTTTATCTGAAGATATTTCCTTTTTCACTGTAGCTGTCAATGCGCTAACAAACATCACTTAGCAGATTCCACGAGAAGAATGTTACCAAACAGCTACATGAACAGAAAAGTTGAATTATGTGAGATGAATGCACAGGTCACATAGAAGTTTCTCAGAAGGCTTCCTTTCAGTTTTTATCTGAAGATATTTCCTTCTTCTCTGTAGACCTCAAAGTGCTCCAAAATATCACTTTGCAGATTCCAGGAGAAGACTGTTAGCAAACAGCAGCATGAACAGAAAGGTCTCTGTGAGATGAATGCACAGGTCACATAGAAGTTTCTCAGAACGCTTCCTTTCAGTTTTTCTCTGAAGATATTTCCTTTTTCACTTAGCCCTCAATGCGCTCCCAAATATAACTTTGCAGATTCCACGAGAACAGTGTTAGCAAACAGCTACATGAACAGAAAGTTGAAACTCTGTGAGATGAATGCACAGGCCACATAGAAGGTTAACAGATCGCTTCCTTTCAGTGTTTATCTGAAGATATTTCCTTTTTCACTGTAGCCCTCAATGCGCTCCGAAATATCACTTTGCAGATTCCACGAAAAGAGTGTTAGCAAACAGCTACTTGAACAGAAAGGTGGAAGTCTATGAGATGAACTCAGAGATCACAAAGACATTTCTCAGAAATCTTCTTTCTCGTTTTTATCTTGGTATATTTTCTTTGGGTTTATACTCCTCCAAGTGATCCGAAATATCGGTTCTCAGATTCAACAAAAACTGGACTAGCAAACAGCTCCATGAATACAGCTGTAACTCAGTGAGTTGAATTCACACACCACAAAGCAGTTTCTCAGAAAGCTTCTTTCTACCTTTTATCTGAAGATTTTTCCTTTGTCACCATAAGCATCATTGGTCAAAGAAATATCCCATTGCAGATTTCAAGAAAACTGTGTTAGCAAACTGATCAATGAACAGAAAAGTGTATCTCTGTGAGTGGAATTCACATGTCACAATGCAGTTTCTCAGAACGCTTCTTTTCAGTTTTTATCTGAAGATATTTCCTTTTTCACTGTAGCCGTCAGTGCGCTCCCAAACATCACTAAGCAGATTCCACGAGAAGAGTGTTAGCAAACAGCTACATGAACAGAAAGGTGTAACTCTGCGAGGTGAATGAACAGGTCACATAGAAGTTTCTCAGAACGCTTCCTTTCATTGTTCATCTGAAGATATTACCTTTTTCACTGTAGCCGTCAAGGCGCTCCCAAATATCACTTTGCAGATTCCACGAGAAGAGTGTTAGCAAACAGCTACATGAACAGAAAGGTGGAACTCTGTGAGATGAACTCAAAGATCAGAAAGACATTTCTCAGAAATATTCTTTTTCGTTTTTATCTGGGGATATTTCCTTTGGCTGTATACTCCTCCAAGTGATCCGAAATATCGGTTCTCAGATTCAACAAAAACTGGACTGGGAAACAGCTCCCTGAAATACAGCTGTAACTCAGTGAGTTGAATTCACACATCACAAAGCAGTTCCTCAGAAAGCCTCTTTCTACTTTTCATCTGAAGATATTTCCGTTGTCACCATAAGCATCATTGGGCAAAGAAATATCCCACTGCCGATTTCAAGAAAACTGTGTTAGCAAACTGATCAATGAACAGAAAAGTGTAACTCTGTGTGTTGCATTCACACATCACAATGCAGTTTCTCAGAACGTTTCTTTTCATTTTTAACTGAAGATATTTCCTTTTTCACTGTAGGCGTCAGTGCGCTCCCAAACATGACTTAGCAGATTCCACGAGAAGAATGTTAGCAAACAGCTACATGAACAGAAAGGTGGAACTCTGTGAGATGAATGCGCAGGTCACATGGAAGTTTCTCAGAACGCTTCCTTTCAGTTTTTATCTGAAGATATTTCCTTTTTCACTTAGCCCTCAATGTACTCCCAAATATCACTTTGCAGATTCCACGAGAAGAGTGTTAGCAAACAGCTACATGAACAGAAGGGTAGAACTCTCTGAGGTGAACTCAGAGATAAGAAAGACATTTCTCAGAAATCTTCTTTCTCATTTTTATCTTGGGATATTTCCTTTGGCTGTATACTCCTCCAAATGATCCGAAATATCGGTTCTCAGATTCAACAAAAATGGACTAGCAAACAGCCCCATGAAATACAGCTGTAACTCAGTGAGTTGAATTCACACATCACAAAGCAGATTCTCAGGAAGCTTCTTTCTTCTTTTCATATGAAGATATTACCTTTGTCACCATAACCTTCTTTGGGCAAAGAAATATCCAACTGCAGTTTTGAAGAAAACTGTGTTAGCAAACTAATCAATGAATAGAAAAGTGTAACTCTGTGAGTTGCATTCACACGTCACAATGCAGTTTCTCAGATTCCACGAGAAGAATGTTAGCAAACAGCTACATGAACAGAGAGGTGGAACTCTGTGAGAGAATGAACAGGTCACATAGAAGTTTCTCAGAAAGCTTCCTTTCAGTTTTTATCTGAATATGTTTCCTTTTTCACTGTAGCCCTCAATGTGCTCTGAACTATCACTTAGCAGACTCCATGAGAAGAATGTTAGCAAACAGCTACATGAACAGGGAGGTGGAACTCTGTTAGATGAATGAACAGGTCACATAGAAGTTTCTCAGAATGCTTCCTTTCAGTTTTTATCTAAATGTGTTTCCTTTTTCACTGTAGCCTTCATTGTGCTCCCAAATATCACTTTGCAGAATCCACGAGAAAAGTGTTAGCAAACTGCTACATGAACAGAAAGGTGGAACTCTGTGAGATGAATTCACAGGTCACATAGAAGATTCTCAGAACGCTTCCTTTCAGTTTTTATCTGAAGATATTTTCTTTTTCACTTAGCCCTCAATGCGCTCCCAAATATCACTTTGCAGATTGCACAAGAAGAATGTTAGCAAACAGCTACATGAACAGAAAGGTGAAACTCTCTGAGATGAACTCAGAGACCAGAAAGACATTTCTCAGAAATCCTATCTCTCATTTATATCTGGGGATATTTCCTTTGGCTGTACACTCCTCGAAGCGATCCGAAGTAACTGTTTCAGATTCTACAAAAACTGGAATAGCAAACAGCTCCATGAAATACAGCTGTAACTCAGTGAATTGAATACACACATCACAATGTAGTTTCTCACAAAGACTCTTTCTACTTTTTATCTGAAAAGATTTCTTTGTCACCGTCTGCTTTATTGGGCAAAGAAATATTCCACTGCAGATTTCAGGAAAACTGTGTTTGCAAACTGATCAATGAACAGAAAAGTGTAACTCTCCGAGTGCATTCACACGTCACAATGCAGTTTCTCAGAACGCTTCTTTTCAGTTTTTCTCAGAAGATATTTCCTTTTTCACTGTAGCCCTCAATGCGCTCTCAAATATCACTTTGCAGATTCCATGAGAAGAGTGTTAGCAAACGGATACATGAACAGAAAGGTGGAACTCTGTGAGATGACCTGAGGGATCTAAAAGACATTTCTCAGAAATCTTGTTTCTCTTTTTTATTTGGGGATATTTACTTTGGCTGTATATTCTTCCAAGGGAACCGAAATATCGGTTATCAGATTCAACAAATATGGACTAGCAAACAGCTCCCTGAAATGCAGCTGTAACTCAGTGAGTTGAATTCACACATGACAAAGCAGTTTCTCAGAAAGCTTCTTTCTACTTTTTATCTGAAGATATTTTCTTTGTCACCATCAACATCATTGGGCAAAGAAATATCCCACTGCAGATTTCAAGAAAATTGTGTTAGCAAACTGATAAATTAACAGAGAAGTGTAACTCTGTGAGTTGCATTCACACGTCACAATGCAATTTCTTAGAACGCTTCTTTTCAGTTTTTATCTGAAGATATTTCCTTTTTCACTGTAGCCATCAATGCGCTCCCAAATATCATTTAGCAGATTCCACGAGAAGAATGTTACCAAACTGCTACATGAACAGAAAGGTGGAACTCTGTGAGATGAATGCATAGATCACATGGAAGTTTCTCAGAACACTTCCTTTCAGTTTCTCTCTGAAGATAGTTCCTTTTTTACTGTAGCCCGCAATGCACTCCCAAATATCACTTTGCAGATTCCACGAGAAGAGTGTTAGCAAACAGCTACATGAACAGAAAGGTGGAACTCTGTGAGATTAACTCAGAGATAAGAAGGACATTTCTCAGAATCTTCTTTCTTGTTTTTACCTGGGGATATTTCCTTTGGCTGTATACTCCTCCAAGTGATCCGAAATATCGGTTCTCAGATTCAACAAAAACTGGACTAACAAACAGCTCCATGAAATACAGCTGTAACTCAGTGAGGTGAATTCACACATCACAAAGCGCTTTCTCAGAAAGCTTCATTCTGCTTTTTATCTGAAGATATTTCTGTTGTCACCATAAGCTTCATTGGGCAAAGAAATATTCCACTGCAAATTTCAAGAAAACTGTGTTAGCAAACAGATCAATGAACACAAAAGTGTAACTCTGTGAATTGCATTCACACGTCACAATGCAGTTTCTGAGAACGCTTCTTTTCAGTTTTTATCTGAAGATATTTCCTTTTTCACGGTAGCCGTCTATAGGCTCTCAAATATCACTTAGCAGATTCCAAGAGAAGAGTGTTAGCAAACAGCTACATGAAGAGAAAGGTGGAAATCTGTGAGATGAATGCATAGATCACATAGAAGTTTCTCAGAACGCTTCCTTTCAGTATTTATGTGAAGATATTTCCTTTTTCACTGTAGCCCGCAATGCGCTCCCAAATATCACTTGGCACATTCGAAGAGAAGAGTGTTAGCAAACAGCTACATGAACAGAAAGGTAGAACTCTGTGAGATGAACTCAGAGATCAGAAAGACATTTCTCAGAAATCTTCTTGTCACCGTCTGCTTTATTGGGCAAAGAAATATTCCACTGCAGATTTCAGGAAAACTGTGTTTGCAAACTGATCAATGAACAGAAAAGTGTAACTCTCCGAGTGCATTCACACGTCACAATGCAGTTTCTCAGAACGCTTCTTTTCAGTTTTTCTCAGAAGATATTTCCTTTTTCACTGTAGCCCTCAATGCGCTCTCAAATATCACTTTGCAGATTCCATGAGAAGAGTGTTAGCAAACGGATACATGAACAGAAAGGTGGAACTCTGTGAGATGACCTGAGGGATCTAAAAGACATTTCTCAGAAATCTTGTTTCTCTTTTTTATTTGGGGATATTTACTTTGGCTGTATATTCTTCCAAGGGAACCGAAATATCGGTTATCAGATTCAACAAATATGGACTAGCAAACAGCTCCCTGAAATGCAGCTGTAACTCAGTGAGTTGAATTCACACATGACAAAGCAGTTTCTCAGAAAGCTTCTTTCTACTTTTTATCTGAAGATATTTTCTTTGTCACCATCAACATCATTGGGCAAAGAAATATCCCACTGCAGATTTCAAGAAAATTGTGTTAGCAAACTGATAAATTAACAGAGAAGTGTAACTCTGTGAGTTGCATTCACACGTCACAATGCAATTTCTTAGAACGCTTCTTTTCAGTTTTTATCTGAAGATATTTCCTTTTTCACTGTAGCCATCAATGCGCTCCCAAATATCATTTAGCAGATTCCACGAGAAGAATGTTACCAAACTGCTACATGAACAGAAAGGTGGAACTCTGTGAGATGAATGCATAGATCACATGGAAGTTTCTCAGAACACTTCCTTTCAGTTTCTCTCTGAAGATAGTTCCTTTTTTACTGTAGCCCGCAATGCACTCCCAAATATCACTTTGCAGATTCCACGAGAAGAGTGTTAGCAAACAGCTACATGAACAGAAAGGTGGAACTCTGTGAGATTAACTCAGAGATAAGAAGGACATTTCTCAGAATCTTCTTTCTTGTTTT
>NW_012102105.1:24218-30445 GCF_000951045.1 Mandrillus leucophaeus
AGATCAGAAAGACATTTCTCAGAAATCTTCTTTCTCGTTTTCATCTGGGAATATTTCTTTTGGCTCTATACCTCTCCAAGTGATCTGAAATGGCGCTTCTCAGATTCAACAAAAACTGGACTAGCAAACAGCTCCATGAAATAGAGCTGTAACTCACTGAGTTGAATTCACACATCCCAAAGCAGTTACTCAGGAAGCTTCTTTCTACTTTTTATCTGAAGATATTTCCTTTGTCACCATAAGCTTCATATGGCAAAGAAAAATGCCACTGCAGTTTTGAAGAAAACTGTGTTAGCAAACTGGTCAATGAACAGAAAAGTGTAACTCTGTGAGTTGCATCCACACGTCACAATGTAGTTTCTCAGAACGCTTCTTTTCAGTTTTTATCTGAAGATATTTCCTTTTTCACTGCAACCGTCAATGCGCCCCCAAATATCACTTAACAGATTACACGAGAAGAGTGTTAGCAAACTGCTACATGAACAGAAAGGTGGAACTCTGTGAGATGAACTCAAAGATCAGAAAGACATTTCTCAGAAATCTTCTTTCTGGTTTTTATCTGTGGATATTTGCTTTGGCTATATATTCCTCCAAGTGATCCGAAATATTGGTTCTCAGAGTCAACAAAAACTGAACTAGCAAACAGCTCCCTGAAATACAGCTGTTACTCAGTGAGTTGAATTCACACATCACAAAGCAGTTTCTCAGAAAGATTCTTTCTACTTTTTATCTGAAGATATTTCCTATGTCACCGTCAGCTTCATTGGGCAAAAAATATCCCACTGCAGATTTCAAGAAAACTGTGTTAGCAAACTGATCAATGAACAGAAAAGTGTAACTCTGTGAGTTGCAGTCACACATCACAATGCAGTTTCTCAATGCAGAAAGATGGAACTCTGTGAGGTGAATGAACAGGTCACATAGAAGTTTCTCAGAACGCTTCCTTTCAGTTTTTATCTGAAGATATTTCCATTTTCACTGTAGCCCTCAAGGCGCTCCCAAACATCACTTTGCAGATTCCAAGAGAAGAGTGTGAGCAAACAGCTACGTGAAGAGAAAGGTCGATCTCTGTGAGATGAATGCATAGATCAGATAGAAGTTTCTTAGATTGCTTCCTTTCAGTATTTATCTATAGATATTTCCTTTCTCACTGTAGCAATCAATGCGCTCCCAAATACCACTTTACAGTTTCCACGAGAAGAGTGGTAGCAAACAGCTACATGAACAGAAACGTGGAACTCTGTGAGATGAACTCAGAGATCAGAAAGACATTTCTCAGAAATCTTCTTTCTCTTTTTTATCTGAGGATATTTCCTTTGGCTGTATACTCCTCTAAGCAGTCCGAATTATCTGTTCTCAGATTCAACAAAAACTGGACAAGCAAACAGCTCCATGAAATACAGCTGTATCTCAGTGAGTTGAATTCACACATCACAGAGCAGTTTCTCAGAAAACTTCTTTCTACATTTTACCTGAAGATATTTCCTTTGTCTCCGTCAGCTTCATTGGGCAAAGAAATATCCCACTGCAGTTTTGAAGAAAACTGTGCTAGGAAACTCATCAACAAACAGAAAAATGTAACTCTGTGAGTTGCATTCACAGGTTGCAATGCAGTTTCTCAAAACGCTTCTTTTCAGTTTTTATCTGAAGATATTTCCTTTTGCACTGTAGCCCTCAATGCGCACCCAATTACCACTTACCAGATTCCACAAGAAGAGTGTTAGGAAACAGCTACATGAACAGAAATAGGGAACTCTGTGAGATTAACTCAGAGATTAGAAAGACAGTTCTCAGAAATCTTCTTTCTCGTTTTTTTCTGTGTATATTTCCTGTGGCTGAATAATCCTCCAAGTGATCCGAAATATTGGTTCTCAGATTCAACAAAAACTGGACTAGGAAACAGCTCTATGAAATACTGCTGTAGCTCAGTGAGTTGAATTCACACATCACAAAGCAGTTTCTCAGAAAGCTTCTTTCTACTTTTTACCTGAAGATATTTCATTTGTCACAAAAATCTTCATTGGGGAAAAAAAATCCCACTGCAGATTTCAAGAAAACTGTTCTAGCAAACAGATGAACAAAAGAGTGTAACTCTGAGATTTGCATTCACACGTCACAATGCAGTTTCTCAGACCCCTTCTTGTCAGTTTTTATCTGAAGATATTTCCTATTTCACTGTAGCCGTCAATGGGCTCCCAAATATCATTTAGGAGATACCACGAGAAGAGTGATAACAAACAGTTGCATAAACAGTAAAGTGGAACTCTGTGAGATGAATGCATAGGTTACATAGAAGTCTCTCAGAACGCATCCTTTCAGTATTTATCTGAAGATATTTCCTTTTTCACTGTAGCCCTCAATGCGCTCCCAAATATCACTTTGTAGATTCCACGAGAAGAGTTTTAGCAAACAGCTACCTGAAGAGAAAGGTGTAACTCTGTGAGATGAACTCAGAGATCAGAAAGACATTTCTCAGAAATTTTCTTTCTCGTTTTTATCTGCGGATATTTTCTTTGGCTGTGTACTCCTCCAAGTGATCCGAAATATGGATTCTCAGATTCAACAAAATGGACTAGGAAACAGCTATATGAAATACAGCAGTAACTCAGTGAGTTGAATTCACACATCACAAAGCAGTTTCTCAGGAAGCTTTTTTCTACTTTTTATCTGAAAATATTTCCTTTGTCACCATAAGCTTCATTGGGCAAAAAATATCCCACTGCAGATTTCAAGAAAACTGTGTTAGCAAACTGATCAATGAACAGAAAAGTGTAAACTGTGAGTGGAATTCACAGGTAACCATGCAGTTTCTCAGTAAGCTTCTTTTCAGTTTTTATCTGAAGATATTTCCTTTTTCACTGTAGCCGTCAATGCGCTCCCAAACATAAATTAGCAGATTCCACGAGAAGAATGTTAGCCAACAGCTACATGAACAGAGAGATGGAACTTTGTGAGATGAATACAAAGGTCACATAGAAGTTTCTCAGAACGCTTCTTTTCAGTTTTTATCTGAAGATATTTCCTTTTTCACTGTAGCCGTCAATGCGATCCCCAACATCACTTAGCAGATTCCACGAGAAGAATGTTAGCAAACAGGTACACGAACAGAAAGGCGGAACTCTGTGAGATGAATGCACATGTCACATAGAAGTTTCTAAGAACGCTTCCTTTCAGTATTTATCTGAAGATATTTCCTTTTTCACTATAGCCCTCAATGCGCTCCCAAATATCACTTTGCAGATTCAACGAGAAGAGTGTTAGCAAACAGCTACATGAACAGAAAGGTGGAACTCTGTGTGATGAACTCAGAGATCAGAAAGACAGTTCTCAGAAATCTTCTTCCTCGTTTTTATCTTGGGATATTTCCTTTGGCTGTATACTCCTGCAAGTGATCTATAATATCGATTCTCAGATTCAACAAAAACTGGACTAGCAAACAGCTCCATGAAATACAGCTGTACCTCAGTGAGTTGAATTCACATATCACAAAGCAGTTTCTCAGAAAGTTTCTTTCTACTTTTTACCTGAAGATATTTCCTTTGTCATGGTAAGCTTTATTGGGCAAAGAAATATCTCACTGCAGTTTTGAAGAAAACTTGCAAACTCATCAATGAACAGAAAAGTGTAACTCTGTGAGTTTCATTGAGACGTCACAATGCAGTTTCTCAGAATGCTTCTTTTCAGTATTTATCTGAAGATATTTCCTTTTTCACTCTAGCCTTCAATTCGCTCCCAAATATCACTTTGCAGATTCCACGAGAAGAGTGTTAGCAAACAGCTACATGAACAGAAAGGTGGAACTCTGTGTGATGAACTCAGAGATCAGAAAGATAGTTCTCAGAAATCTTCTTTCTCGTTTTTATCTTGAGATATTTCCTTTGGCTGTATACTCCTCCAAATGATTCATAATATCGATTCTCAGATTCAACAAAAACTGGACTACCAAACAGCTCCATGAAATACAGCTGCATCTCAGTGAGTTGAATTTACATATCACAAAGCAGTTTCTCAGAAAGCTTCTTTCTACTTTTTACCTGAAGATATTTCCTTTGTCATCGTAAGCTTTATTGGGCAAAGAAATATCTCACTGCAGTTTTGAAGAAAACTTTGCTTGCAAACTCATCAATGAACAGAAAAGTGTAACTCTGTGAGTTACATTGAAACGTCACAATGCAGTTTCTCAGAATGCTTCTTTTCAGTTTTTATCTGAAGATACTTCCTTTTTCACTCTAGCCTTCAATTCGCTCCCAAATATCACTTAGCAGATTACACGAGAAGAGTGTTAGCAAACTGCTACATGAACAGAATGGTGGAACTCTGTGAGATGAATGCACAGGTCACATAGAAGTTTCTCAGAATGCTTCCTTTCAGTTTTTATCTGAAGATATTTCCTTTTTCACTGTAGCCCTCAATGCGGTCCCAAATATCACTTTGCAGATTCCAAGAGAAGAGTGTCAGCAAACAGCTACATGAACAGAAAGGTGGAACTCTGTGAGGTGAAAACACAGGCCACATAGAGGTTTCTCAGAAGCTTCTTTTCACTTTTTTCTCTGAAGATATTTCCTTTTTCACTGTAGGCCCCAATGCGCTCCCAAATATCACTTTGCAGATTCCACAAGAAGAGTGTCGTCAAACAGCTACAAGAACAGAAAGGTGGAACTCTGTGAGATGAACCCACAGATCAGAAAAACATTTCTCAGAAATCTTCTTTCTCGTTTTTATCTGGAGATATTTCCTTTGGCTGCATACCCCTCCAAGGGATCCGAAATATCTGTTCTCAGATTGAACAAAAACTGGACTAGCAAATAGTTCCATGAAATACAGCTGTAACTCAGTGAGTTGAATTCACACATGACAAAGCAGTTTCTCAGGAAGCTTCTTTCTACTTTTTATCTGAAGATATTTCCTTTGTCACCATGAGATTCATTGGGCAAGGAAATATCCCACTGCAGATTTCAAGGAAACAGTGTTAGCAAACTGATCAATGAACAGAAAAATGTAACTCTTTGTGTTGCATTCACAGGTCACAATGCAGTTTCTCAGAACGCTTCTTTTTACTTTTTATCTGAAGATATTTCCTTTTTCACTGTAGCACTCAAGGCGCTCCCAAACATCACTTAGCAGATTCCACGAAAAGAGTGTTATCAAACAGCTACATGAACAGAAAGGTGGAACTCTGTGAGATGAACTCAGAGATCTGAAAGACGTTTCTCAGAAATCTTCTTTCTCGTTTTTACCTGGGAATATTTCCTTTGTCTGTATAGTCCTCCAAGTGATCCGAAATATCGGTTCTCAGAGTCAACAAAAACTGGACTAGCAATCAGCTCCATGAAATACAGCTGTAACTCAGTGAGTTGAATTCACATACCACACAGCACTTTCTCAGGAATCTTCTTTCTACTTTTTCCCGGAAGATATTTCCTTTGTCACTGTAAGCCTCATTGGGCAAAGAAATATCCCAGTACAGATTTCAAGAAAACTGTGCTAGCAAAGTAATCAATGAACAGAAAAGTGTAACTCTGTTAGTTGCACTCAAACGTCACAATGCAGTTTCTCAGAACGCTTCTTTTCAGTTTTTATCTGAAGATATTTCCTTTTTCACTGTAACCGTCAATGGGCTCCCAAATATCACTTCACAGATTCCACGAGAAGAGTGTTAGCAAACAGCTTCATGAACAGAAAGGTGGAACTCTGTGAGGTGAATGCAAAGATCACATAGAAGTTTCTCAGCATGCTTCCTTTCAGTATTTTTCTGAAGATATTTTCTTTTTCACTGTAGCCCTCAATGCGCTCCCAAATATCACTTTTCAGGTTCCACGAGAAGAGTGTTAGCAACCAGCTACGCGAACAGAAAGGTAGAACTCTGTGAGATGAACTCACAGATCAGAAAGACATTTCTAAGAAATCTTCTTTCTCGTTTTTATCTTGGGATATTTCCTTTGGCTATATACTCCTCCAAGTGATCCGAAATATCGGTTCTCAGATTCAACAAAAATTCGACTAGCAAACATCTCCATGACATACAGCTGTAACTCAGTGAGGTGAATTAACACATCACAAAGCGGTTTCTCAGAAAGCTTCATTCCGGTTTTTCTCAGAGGATATTTCCTTTCTCCTTCCACTCTTCAAACCCATCCGAAATATCAGTTCTCAGAATCCACAAAAACAGGGCTAGCAAACGGCTGCACGAAATAGTGGTGTAACTCTGGGAGATAAAGTCACATATC
>NW_012102105.1:32505-44816 GCF_000951045.1 Mandrillus leucophaeus
TGCATACCCCTCCAAGGGATCCGAAATATCTGTTCTCAGATTGAACAAAAACTGGACTAGCAAATAGTTCCATGAAATACAGCTGTAACTCAGTGAGTTGAATTCACACATGACAAAGCAGTTTCTCAGGAAGCTTCTTTCTACTTTTTATCTGAAGATATTTCCTTTGTCACCATGAGATTCATTGGGCAAGGAAATATCCCACTGCAGATTTCAAGGAAACAGTGTTAGCAAACTGATCAATGAACAGAAAAATGTAACTCTTTGTGTTGCATTCACAGGTCACAATGCAGTTTCTCAGAACGCTTCTTTTTACTTTTTATCTGAAGATATTTCCTTTTTCACTGTAGCACTCAAGGCGCTCCCAAACATCACTTAGCAGATTCCACGAAAAGAGTGTTATCAAACAGCTACATGAACAGAAAGGTGGAACTCTGTGAGATGAACTCAGAGATCTGAAAGACGTTTCTCAGAAATCTTCTTTCTCGTTTTTACCTGGGAATATTTCCTTTGTCTGTATAGTCCTCCAAGTGATCCGAAATATCGGTTCTCAGAGTCAACAAAAACTGGACTAGCAATCAGCTCCATGAAATACAGCTGTAACTCAGTGAGTTGAATTCACATACCACACAGCACTTTCTCAGGAATCTTCTTTCTACTTTTTCCCGGAAGATATTTCCTTTGTCACTGTAAGCCTCATTGGGCAAAGAAATATCCCAGTACAGATTTCAAGAAAACTGTGCTAGCAAAGTAATCAATGAACAGAAAAGTGTAACTCTGTTAGTTGCACTCAAACGTCACAATGCAGTTTCTCAGAACGCTTCTTTTCAGTTTTTATCTGAAGATATTTCCTTTTTCACTGTAACCGTCAATGGGCTCCCAAATATCACTTCACAGATTCCACGAGAAGAGTGTTAGCAAACAGCTTCATGAACAGAAAGGTGGAACTCTGTGAGGTGAATGCAAAGATCACATAGAAGTTTCTCAGCATGCTTCCTTTCAGTATTTTTCTGAAGATATTTTCTTTTTCACTGTAGCCCTCAATGCGCTCCCAAATATCACTTTTCAGGTTCCACGAGAAGAGTGTTAGCAACCAGCTACGCGAACAGAAAGGTAGAACTCTGTGAGATGAACTCACAGATCAGAAAGACATTTCTAAGAAATCTTCTTTCTCGTTTTTATCTTGGGATATTTCCTTTGGCTATATACTCCTCCAAGTGATCCGAAATATCGGTTCTCAGATTCAACAAAAATTCGACTAGCAAACATCTCCATGACATACAGCTGTAACTCAGTGAGGTGAATTAACACATCACAAAGCGGTTTCTCAGAAAGCTTCATTCCGGTTTTTCTCAGAGGATATTTCCTTTCTCCTTCCACTCTTCAAACCCATCCGAAATATCAGTTCTCAGAATCCACAAAAACAGGGCTAGCAAACGGCTGCACGAAATAGTGGTGTAACTCTGGGAGATAAAGTCACATATCAGTAAGCAATTTCTCAGAAAGCTTCTTTCACGTTTTTAACTCAGGATATCTCCTTTGTCACTGTAAGCTGCATAGCGCTAAGAAATAACCCGTTGCAGATTTCAAGAAAACTGTATTAGCAAACTGATGCCTGAAGAGAAATGTGTAACTCTGTGAGGTGCATTCAAACATCGCAGGGCAGTGTCTCAGAAAGCTTCTTTCCAGTTTGAATCTGAGGATATTTTCCTTTTCACCTTAGTCCTCAATGAGCTCCCAAATATCCCTTTGCAGAATCCACGAACACAGTGTTAGCAATCTGATGCCTGAAGAGAAATGTGTTACTCTGGGCGTTGTATTTACACATCGTAGTGTAGTTTCTCCGAACTCTTCTTTCCAGTTTTTATCTGAGGATATTTCCTTTGTCACCATAGCCCTCAATGAACTCCCAAATATCACTTTGCAGAATCCACGAACACAGTGTTAGCAAACTGCTACAAGAAGGGAAAGGTGAAACTCTGTGTGATGAAGTCACACATCAGAAAGCAATTTCTGAGAAAGCTTCTTTCTTGTTATTATCTGAGGATATTTCCTTTTTCACCATAGCCCTCTATGGGCTTCCAAATATCACTTTGACAATTACACAAAAACTGTCTTAGCGAAAGGCTTCTTGAGGCGATAGTTGTAATTCTGTGAGATGAGTTCACATATCACAAAGCAGTTTCTCACAAAGCTTCTTTCACGTTTCTAATTGAGGAGATTTCCTTTATCAGCGTAGGCCTCAATGCGGTCCAAAGTAGCCCTTCTCAGGTTCCTCAAAGACAGTGTTAATCGACTGCTCTACGAGACGTAAGTGTAACTCTGTGAGATGAATTCACACATCACAAAGAAGTTTCTAAGAAAGCTTCTTTCTAGTTTTGATCCGAGGAGATCTCCTTTGTCACCGGAAGCTTCACCGTGCTAAGAAGTATCCCCTTGCAGATTTCAAGAAAACCGTGTTAGAGACTGATGCCTGAAGAGAAATGTGTAACTCTGTGAGTTGCATTCGCGCATCGCAGTCCAGTTTCTCAGAACGCTTCTTCCCAGTTTGAATATGAGGATATTTCCTTTTTCACCATGGCTCTCAATGAGCTCCCAAATATCACTTTGCAGAATCCACGAACACAGTGTTAGCAAACTGCTTCGCGAAGACAAGGTTGTAACTCGGTGAGATGAATTCACATATCACAAAGAAGTTTCTCAGAAAGTTACTTTCTAGTTTTTATTGGAGGATACTTCCTGTGTCAGCGTAAGCCTCATTGCGCTAAGAAATATCCCAAAGTAGATTTGAAAAAAACAGTGTGAGCAAACGGATCAAGTGAAACTCTGTGAGTTGCATTCACACGTCACAATGCAGTTTCTCAGAACGCTTCTTTTCAGTTTTTTATGAAGATATTTCCTTCCATATGTAGCCGTCAATGGGCTTCCAAATATCACTTAGCAGATTCCACGAGAAGAGTGTTAGCAAACAGCTACATGAAAAGATAGGTGCAACTCTGTGAGATGAAGGCATAGGTTACATAGAAGTTTCTCAGAATGATTCCTTTCAGTATTTTTCTGAAGATATTTCCTTTTTCACTGCAGCCCTCCATGCTCTCCCAAATATCACTTTGCAGATTCCACGAGAAGAGTGTTAGCAAACAGCTACATGAACAGAAAGGTGGAACTCTGTGAGGTGAATGCACAGGCCACATAGAGTTTCTCAGAACTCTTCCTTTCAGTTTCTATCTGAAGATATTTCCTTTTTCACTGTAGCCCTGAATGCGCTCCCACATATCACTTTGCAGATTCCACGAGAAGAGTGTTAGCAAACAGCTACATGAAGAGAAAGGTGGAACTCTGTGAGATGAATTCAGAGATCAGAAAGACATTTTTCAGAAATCTTCTTTCTCGTTAGTATGTGGGGATATTTTCTTTGGCTATATACCCCTCCAACAGAAACGAAATATCTGTTCTCAGATTCCACAAAAACTGGACTAGCAAACAGCTCCATGAAATACACCTGTAACTAAGTGAGTTGAATTCACACATCACAAACCAGTTTCTCAGGAAGCTTCTTTCTACTTTTTATCTGAAGATATTTCCTTTGTCACCATAAGCTTCTTTGGGCAAAGAAATATCCCAGTGCAGTTTTGAAGAAAACTGTGTTACCAAACTGATCAATGAACAGAAAAATATAACTCTGTGAGTTGCATTCACACGTCACAATGGAGTTTCTCAGAGGATATCTTTTCAGTTTTTATCTGAAGTTATTTCCTTTTCACTGTAGCACTCAATGCGCTCCCAAACATCACTTAGCAGATTCCACGAGAAGAATGTTAGCAAACAGCTACATGAACAGAAAGGTGGAACTCTGTGAGTTGAATGCACAGGTCACATAGAAGTTTCTCAGAATGCTTCCTTTCAGTTTTTATGTGAAGATAATTCCTTTTTCGCTGTAGCCCTCAATGTGCTCCAATATATCACATAGCAGCTTACACGAGAAGAGTGTTAGCAAACAGCTACATGAACAGAAAGGTGGAACTCTGTGAGGTGAATGCTCAGGCCACATAGAGTTTCTCAGAACGCTTCCTTTCAGTGTCTATCTGAAGATATTTCCTTTTTCACTGTAGCCCTCAATGCGCTCCCAAATATTACTTTGCAGATTCAACGAGAACAGTGTTAGCAAACAGCTACATGAACAGAAAGGTGGAACTCTGTGAGATGAACTCAGAGATCAGAAAGACATTTCTCAGAAATCTTCTTTCTCGTTAGTATCTGGGGATATTTCCTTCGGCTATATACCCCACCAACTGATCCGAAATATCGGTTCTCAGATTCAACAAAAACTGGACTATCAAACAGTTCCAAGAAATACAGCTGTAACTCAGTGAGTTGAATTCACAAATCACAAAGCAGTTTCAGGAAGCTTCTTTCTACTTTTTATCTGAAGATATTTCCTTTGTCACCATAAGATTCGCAGGGCAAGGAAATATCCCACTGCAGATTTCAAGAAAACTGGGTTACGCTCCCAAACATCACTTAGCAGATTCCACGAAAAGAGTGTTAGCAAACAGCTACATGGACAGAAAGGTGGAACTCTGTGATATGAATGCACAGGCCACATAGAAGTTTCTCAAAAGGCTTTCTTTCAGTTTTTCTGAATATATTTCCTTTTTCACTATAGTCCTCAGTGCGCTCCCAAATATTACTTTGCAGATTCCACGAGAAGAGTATTAGCCAACAGGTACATGAACAGAAAGGTGGAACTCTGTGAGATGAACTCAGAAATCAGAAAGACATTTCTCAGAAATCTTCCTTCTCGTTTTTATCTGGGGATATTTCCTTTGACTGTATGCTCCTACAAGCAATCTGAAATATCGGATCTCAGATTCAACAAAAACTGGACAAGCAAACAGCACAATGAAAACAGCTGTAACTCACTGTGTTGAATTCACACATGACAAAGCAGTTTCTCAGAAAGCTTCTTTCTACTTTTTATCTGAAGATATTTACTTTGTCATCGTCAGCTTCATTGGGCAAAGAAATATCCCACTGCAGATTTCAAGAAAACTGTGTTAGCAAACTGATCAATGAACAGAAAAGTGTAACTCTGTGAGTTGCATTGAAACGTCACAGTGCAGTTTCTCAGAACGCTTCTTTTCAGTTTTTATCTGAAGATATTTCCTTTTTCACTGTAGCCCTCAATTTGCTCCCAAATATCACTTTGCAGATTCCAAGAGAAGAGTGTCAGCAAACAGCTACATGAACAGAAAGGTGGAACTCTGTGAGGTGAATACACAAGTCACATAGAGGTTTCTCAGAAGCTTCCTTTCACTTTTTTCTCTGAAGATATTTCCTTTTTCACTGTAGGCCTCAATGCGAACCAAATATCACTTTGCAGATTCCACGAGAAGAGTATCGGCAAACAGCTACAAGAACAGAAAGGTGGAACCCTGTGAGATGAACTCACAGATCAAAAAGACATTTCTCAGAAATCTTCTTTCTCGTTTTTATCTGGAGATATTTCCTTTGGCTGCATACCCCTCCAAGTGATCCAAAATATCGGTTCTCAGATTCAACAAAAACTGGACTAGCAAACAGTTCCATGAAATACAGCTGTAACTCAGTGAGTTGAATTCACACATGACAAAGCAGTTTCTCAGGAAGCTTCTTTCTACTTTTTATCTGAAGATATTTCCTTTGTCACCATGAGATTCATTTGGCAAAGAAATATCCCACTGCAGATTTGAAGAAAACTGTGCTAGCAAAGTCATCAATGAACAGAAAAGTGTAACTTGGTGAGTTGCATTCACACTTCAGAATGCAGTTTCTTAGAACGCTTCCTTTCAGATTTTATCTGAAGATATTTCCTTTTTCACTGTAGCCCTCAATGTGCTCCCAAATATCACTTTGCAGATTCCACGAGAAGAGTGTGAGCAAACAACTTCATGAACAGAATGGTAGAACTCTGTGAGATGAAGTCAGAGATCAGAAAGACATTTCTCAGAAATCTTCTTTCTCGTTTTTATCTGGGGATATTTCCTTTGGCTGTATACTCCTCCAAGACATGCCAAATAGCGATTCACAGAGTCAACAAAAACTAGACTAGCAAACAGCTCCCTGAAATACAGCTGTAACTCAGTGAGATGAATTCACACATCACAAACCAGTTTCTCAGAAAGCTTCTTTCTACTTTTTACCTGAAGATATTTCGTTCATCACCGTAAGCCTCATTGGGCAAAGAAATATACCACTGCGGATTTGAAGAAAACTGTGCTAGCGAACTCATCAATGAACAGAAAAGTGTAACTCTGTGAGTTGCATTCACACGTCACAATGCAATTTTTCAGAAGGCTTCTTTTCAGTTATTACCTGAAGACATTTCCTTTTTCACTGTAGCCGACAGCGGGCTCCCAAATATCACTTAGCAGATTCCACGAGAAGAGTGTTAGGAAACAGCTACATGAACAGAGAGGTGGAACTCTGTGAGAGGAATGCATAGATCAAATAGAAGTTTCTCAGAACGCTTCCTTTCAGTATTTATCTGAAGATATTTCCTTTTTCACTGTAGCCCTCAATGCGCTCCCAAATATCACTTTGTAGATTCCACGAGAAGAGTGTTAGCAAACAGATACATGAACAGAATGGTAGAGCTCTGTGACATGAACTCAGAGATCAGAAAGACATTTCTCAGAAATCTTCTTTCTCATTTTTATCTGGGGATATTTCCTTTGGCTGTATATCCTCCAAGTGATCCGAAATATCGGTTCTCAGATTCAACAAACACTGGACTAGCAAACAGCTCCCTGAAATACAGCTGTAACTCAGTGAGTTGAATTCACACATCACAAAGCAGTTTCTCAGGAAGCTTCTTTCCACTTTTTATCTGAAGATATTTCCTTTGTCACCATAAGCTTCATTGGGCAAAGAAATATCCCACTGCAGATTTCAAGAAAATTGTGTTAGGAAACTGATCAATGAACAGAAAAGTGTAACTCTCTGAGTTACAATCACATGTCACAATGTAATCTCTCAGAACCCTTCTTTACTGTTTTTCTCTGAAGATATTTCCTTTCTCACTGTAGCTGTTAATGCGCTCCCAAATATCACTTAGCAGATTCCCCGAGAAGAATGTTAGCAAACAGCTACATTAGCAGAAAAGTGGAATTCTGTGAGATGGAAGCACAGGTCACATAGAAGTTTCACAGAAGGCTTCCTTTCAGTTTTTATCTGAAGATTTTTCCTTTTTCACTGTAGCCCTCAAAGTGCTCCCAAATATCACTTTGCAGCTTCCAGGAGAAGAGTGTTTGTAAATAGCTACATAAAGAGAAATTTGGATCTCTGTGAGGTGAATGCACAGGTCACAAAGAAGTTTCTCAGAACGCTTCCTTTCAGTTTTTATCTGAATATATTTCCTTTTTCACTATAGCCCTCAATGTGCTCCCAAATATCACTTTGCAGATTCCACGAGAAGAGTGTTAGCAAACAGCTACATGAACAGAAACGTGGAAATCTGAGAGGTGAAAGAACAGGTAACATAGAAGTTTCTCAGAACGCTTCCTTTCAGTTTTTATTTCAAGATATTTTCTTTTTCACTCTAGCCCTCAATGCACTCCCAAATATCACTTTGCAGATTTCACGAGAAGAGTGTTAGCAAACAGCTACATGAACAGAAAGGTGGAAATCTGTGAGATGAATGCACTGGTCACAAGAATTTTATCAAATGGCTTTCTTCCAGTTTTTCTCTGAAGATATTTCCTTTTTCACTGTAGCCCTCAATGTGCTCCCAAATATCACTTTGCAGATTCCACGAGATGAGTGTTAGCAAAAGGCTACATGAACAGAAAGGTGGAACTCTTTGAGATGAACTCAGAGATCAGAAAGACATTTCTCAGAAATATTCTTTCTCTTTTGTATCTGGGGATATTTTCCTTGGCTGTATTCTCCTCCAAGTGATCCAAAATATCGGTTCTCAGATTCAACAAAAACTGGACAAGCAAACAGCTCCATGAAATACAGCTGTACCTCAGTGAGTTGAATTCACACTTCGCAAAGCAGTTTCTCAGAAAGCTTCTTTCTACTTTTTATCTGTAGATTTTTCCTTTATCACCATAAGCTTCAATTGGCAAAGAAATATCCCATTGCAGATTTCAAGAAAACTGTGTTAGCAAACTGATCAATGAACAGAAAAGTGTATCTCTGTGAGTGGAATTCACATGTCACAATGCAGTTTCTCAGAACGCTTCTTTTCAGTTTTTATCTGAAAATATTTTCTTTTTTACTGTAGCCATAAATGCGCTCCCAAGCATCACTTAGCAGATTCCACGGGAAGAACGTTATCAAATAGCTGCATGAAGAGAAAGGTGGAACTCTGTGAGGTGAATGCACGGGCCACATAGAGTTTCTCCGAACGCCTCCTTTCAGTGTCTATCTGAAGATATTTCCTTTTTCACTGTAGCCCTGAATGCGCTCCCAAATATCACTGTGTAGATTCCACTAGAAGAGTGTTAGCAAACAGCTACGTGAAGAGAAAGGTGGAATCTGTGAGACGAACTCAGAGATCAGAAAGACATTTCTCAGAAATCTTCTTTCTCGTTAGTATCTGGGGATATTTCCTTCGGCTATATACCCCACCAACTGATCCGAAATATCGGTTCTCAGATTCAACAAAAACTGGACTATCAAACAGTTCCAAGAAATACAGCTGTAACTCAGTGGGTTGAATTCACATATCACAAAGCAGTTTCTCAGGAAGCTTCTTTCTCCTTTTTATCTGAAGATATTTCCTTTGTCACCGTAAGATTCATAGGGCAAGGAAATATCCCACTGCAGATTTCAAGAAAACTGGGTTAGCAAACTGATCAATGAACAGAAATGTGTAACTCTGTGAGTGGAATTCACATGTCACAACGCAGTTTCTCAGAACGCTTCTTTATAGTTTTTATCTGAAGATATTTCCTTTTTCACTGTAGCCCTCAATGTGCTCCCAAATATCACTTGGCATATTCCACGAGAAGAGTGTCAGCAAACAGCTACGTGAACAGAAAGGTGGAACTCCGTGAAGTGAATGCTCAGCCCACATAGAAGTTTCTCAGAACGCTTCCTTTCAGTTTTTACCTGAAGATATTTCTTTTTTCACTGTAGCCCACAATGCGCTCCCAAATATCACTTTGCAGATTGCACGAGAAGAGTGTTAGCAAACAGCTACATGAACAGAAAGGTGGAACTCTGTGAGATGAACTCAGAGATTAGAAAGACATTTCTCAGAAATCTTCTTTCTCTTTTTTATCTGGAGATATTTCCTTTCGCTGTATATTTCTCCAAGCAATCCGAAATATCGGTTCTCAGATTTAACAAAAACTGGACAAGCAAACAGCTCCATGTAATTCAGCTGTAAGTCAGTGAGTTGAATTCAAACATCAGAAAGCAGTTTCTCAGAAAACTTCTTTCTACTTTTTCCCCAAAGATATTTCCTTTGTCACCATAAGCTTCAATGGGCAAAAAATATCGCACTGCAGATTTCAAGAAAATTCTGTTAGCAAACTCATCAATGAACAGAAAAGTGTAAATCTGTGAGTTGCATTCACACGTTACAATGCAGTTTTGTCAGAATGCTTCTTTTCAGATTTTATCTGAAGATATTTCCTTTTTCACTGTAGCCGTCAGTGCGCTCCCAAATATCACTTAGCAGATTCCACGAGAAGAGTATTAGCAAACAGTTACATGAACAGAAAGTTGAACTCTGTGAGATGAATGCACAGGTCACATAGAAGTTTCTCAGAACGCTTCCTTTCAGTTTTTATCTGAAGATATATCCTTTTTCACTGTAGCCCTCAATGCGCTCCCAAATATCACTTTGCAGATTCCACGAGAAGAGTGTTAGCAAACAGCTACATGAACAGAAAGGTGGAACTCTGTGAGATGAACTCAGAAATCAGAAAGACATTTCTCAGAAATCTTTCTCGTTTTTATTTGAGGATATTTCCTTTGTCTATATACTCCTCAAAGCGATCCGAAATATGGGTTCTCTGATTCCACAAAAACTGGACTAGCCAACAGCTCTATGAAATACTGCTCTAACTTAGTGAGTTGAATTCACACATCACAAAGCAGTTTCTTCGAAAGCTTCTTTCTACTTTTTATCTGAAGATATTTCGCTTGTCACCATCAGTTTCATTGGACAAAGAAATATCCCACTGCAGTTTTGAAGAAAACTGTGTTAGCAAACTGATCAATGAACAGAAATGTGTAACTCTATGAGTTGCATTCACACGTCACAATGCAGTTTCTCAGAATGCTTCTTTTCAGTTTTTATCTGAAGATATTTCCCTTTTCACTGTAGCCGTCAATGCGGTCCCAAATATCACTTTGCAGATTCCACGAGAAGAGTGTTAGGAAACAGCTACATGAACAGAAACGTGGAACTCTGTGAGATGAACTCCGAGATCAGAAAGACATTTCTCAGAAATCTTCTTTCTCGTTTTTATCTGGGGATATTTCTTTTGGCTGTATACTCCTCCAAGTGACCCGAAATATCGGTTCTCAGATTCTACAAAAACTGGACTAGCAAAGAGTTCCATGAAATACAGCTGTAACTCAGTGAGTTGAATTCACATATCATATAGCAGTTTCTCAGAAAGCTTCTTTCTACTTCTTATCTGAAGACATTTCCTTTGTCACTGTCAGCTTCATTGGGCAAAAAATATCCCACTGCAGATTTCAAGAAAACTGTGTTAGCAAACTGATAAATGAACACAAAAGTGTCACTCTATGAGTGGCATTCACACGTCACAATGCAGTTTCTCAGAACGCTTCTTTTCAGTTTTTATCTGGAGATATTTCCTTTTTCACTGCAGCCATCAATGCGCTCCCAAATATCACTTAGCAGATTCCACGAGAAGAGTTTTAGCAAACAGCTACCTGAACAGAAAAGTGGAACTCTGTGAGATGAATGTACAATTACATAGAAGTTTCCTAGAATGCTTCTTTTCAGATTTTATCTGAAGATATTTCCTTTTTCACTGTAGCCGTCAATGCGCTCCCAAACATCACTTAGCAGATTCCACAAGAAGAGTATTAGCAAACAGCTACGTGAATAGAAAGGTTGAACTCTGTGAGATGAATGCACAGGTCACATAGAAGTTTCTCAGAACACCTCTTTCAGTTTTTATCTGAAGATATTTCCTTTTTCATTGTAGCCCTCAATGCGCTCCCAAATATCACTTTGCAGATTCCACGAGAAGAGTATTGGCAAACAGCTACATGAACAGAAAGGTGGAACTCTGTGAGATGAACTCACAGATCAGAAAGACATTTTTCAGAAATCTTCTTTCTCGTTTTTATCTGGGGATAAATCCTTTGGGTGTATACTCCCCCCAGTGATCTGAAATATCGATTATAAAATTCAACAAACACTGGACTAGCAAACAGCTCCATGAAATGCAGCTCTAACTCAGTGAGTCGAATTCACACATCAAAAAGCAGTTTCTCAGAAAGCTTCTTTCTACTTTTTATCTGAAGATATTTCCTTTCTCACCAAAACCTTTATTGTGCAAAGAAATATCGCACTGCAGTTTTGAAAAAAACTGTTAGCAAACTGATCAATGAACAGAAAGGTATAACTCTGTGAGTTGCATTCACACGTCACAATGCAGTTTCTCAGAACGCTTCCGTTCAGTTTTATCTGAAGATATTTCCTTTTTCACTGTAGACCTCAATGCTCTCCCAAATATCACTTTGCAGATTACACGAGAAGAGTGTTAGCAAACTGCTACATGAACGAAAAGGTGGAACTCTGTGAAATGAAAGCACAGATGACGTAGAAGTTTCTCAGAACGCTTCCTTTCAGTTTTTATCTGAAGATACTTCCTTTTTCAATGTAGCCCTCAATTCGCTCCCAAATATCACTTTGCAGATTCCACGAGAAGAGTGTTAGCAAACAGGTACATGAACAGAAAGGTAGAACTCTGTGAGATGAACTCATAGATCAGAAAGACATTTCTCAGAAATCTTCTTTCTCTTTTCTTATGAACTTTTAATTTATTATTATTATTATTATACCTTAAATTCTAGGGTACATGTGCATAACGTGCCGGTTTGTTACGTATGTATACTTGTACCATGTTGGTGTGCTGCACCCATCAACTGGTCAGCACCCATCAACTCGTCATTTACATCAGGTATAACTCCCAGTGCAATCCCTCCCCACTCCCCTCTCCCCATGATAGGCCCCGGTGTGTGATGTTTCCCTTCCCGAGTCCAAGTGATCTCATTGTTCAGTTCCCACCTATGAGTGAGAACATGCGGTGTTTGGTTTTCTGTTCTTGTGA
>NW_012102106.1:0-4169 GCF_000951045.1 Mandrillus leucophaeus
TGGCCTCAGTAAAGCTAGTTGGAGGTGTGGTGCTAACACGAGGAGTTGTTAATGGAGTGCTTCTTTCACTGGTAGTTGAAATATGTATGGTAGTGCCTTCGGCAGGTATGGAGGATGAACTGGCTTCGGTAGAGGTGAGCAAAGGTGTGCTGGTATCACCAGGAGGTGTTGAAAGTGTGCTGGCCTCAGAAGGACTCGTTACAGATATAGGACTGAGGAGAGTTGTCAGTAAAGTGCTTCTTTCACTCGTAGTTGACACAGGCATGGTGGTACCTTCAAGAGTTGTAGGAGATGAATTTCCTTCAGAGGTAGTGGTCACGGACATGCTGGTGTCAACAGATGGTATGGAAGGGGTGCTACTCTCAGGAAACCTCATTACAGGGGTGGAACTGATAAGAATAGTGGTCCCAAGAGTGCTGATTTCCGTGGGTATTGACAAGGACATGGTGGTACTGTCAAGAGTTGCAGAAGATGAAATGGCCTCAGTAGAAGTGGTCACAGGTGTGCTGGTGTCAACAGAAAGTGTTGAAAGGGTGCTACCCTCAGAACTGGTCACATGTGTGCTGCTGACAGGAATAGTTGTTAATAGAGTACTTCCTTCACTAGGAGTCGAGATTGGCATACTGGTACTTTCAGGAGTTGTAGGAGATGAACTGATTTGGGCAGAAGTGGTCACAGGTGTGCTGGTGTCAACAGAAGGTGTTGAAAGGGTGCTACCCTCAGAACTGGTCACACTAGTGGTGCTGACAGGAATAGTTGTTAATGGAGTGTTTCCTTCACTAGGAGTAGAGATTGGCATGGTGGTGAATTCAGGAGTTGTAGGAGATGAACTGACGTGGATAGAAATGGTCACAGGTGTGCTGGTGTCAACAGGAGGTGTTGAAGGTGTGCTAGGATCAGAAATGGTCACCGATCTGGTGCTGACAGGCAAAATTGTTAATGGAGTGCTTCCTTCACTAGGAGTCGAGATTGGCATAGTGGTACCTTCCGGAGTTGTAAGAGAGGAACTGACTAGGATAGAAGTGGTCACAGGTGTGGTGGTGTCAACAGAAAGTGTTGAAAGGGTGCTGCCCTCAGGACTCGTCACATGTGTGGTGCTCACAGGAATAGTTGTTAATGGAGTGCTTCGTTCACTAGGAATTGAGGTTGGAATACTGGTACCTTCAGGAGTTATAGCAGATGAACTGACTTGGATAGAAGTGGTCACAGGTGTGCTGGTGTCAACAGAAGGTGTTGAAAGGGTGCTGCCCTCAGAACTGGTCACATGTGTGGTGCTGACAGGAATAGTTGCTAATGGAGTGCTTCCTTCACTAGGAGTAGAGATTGGCATGGTGGTGACTTCAGGAGTTGTAGGAGATAAACTGACGTGGGTAGAAGTGGTCACAGGTGTGCTGGTGTCAACCGAAGGTGTCGAAAGCATGCTGCCTGCAGAACTGGCCACAGGTGTGGTGCTGACAGGAATAGTTGTTAAGGGAGTGCTTCCTTCACTAGGAGTCGAGGTTGCCATACTGCTACCTTCAGGAGTTGTAGGAGAAGAACTGACTAGGATAGAAGTGGTCACAGGTGTGCTGGTGTCAACAGAAAGTGTTGAAAGGGTGCTGCCGTCAGAACTGGTCACTGCTGTGGTGCTGACAGGAATAGTTGTTAATGGAGTGCTTCGAACACCAGGAGTTGACATTGGCAAGGTGGTGACTTCAGGAGTGGTAGGAGATGAACTGACTCTGGTAGAAGTGGTCACAGGTGTGCTGGTGTCAACAGAAGGTGTTGAAAGGGTGCTGCCCTCAGAACTGGTCACACGTGTGGTGCTGAGAGGAATAGTTGTTAATGGAGTGCTTCCTTCACTAGGAGTAGAGACTGGCATGGTGGTGACTTCAGGAGTTGTAGGAGATGAACTGACATGGGTAGAAGTGGTCACAGGTGTGCTGGTGTGCACAGAAAGTGTTGAAAGTGTGCTGCCCTCAGAACGGGTCACACTAGTGGTGCTGACAGGAATAGTTGTTAATGGAGTGCTTCCATCACTAGGAGTAGAGATTGGCATGGTGGTGACTTCAGGAGTTGTAGGAGATAAACTGATGTGGGTAGAAGTGGTCACAGGTGTGCTGGTGTCAACAGGAGGTGTTAAAGGTGTGCTAGGATCAGAAATGGTCACCGATGTGGTGCTGATAGGCAAAATTGTTAATGGAGTGCTTCGTTCACTAGGAGTCGAGATTGGCATAGTGGTACCTTCCGGAGTTGTAAGAGATGAACTGACTTGGGTAGAAGTGGTCACAGGAGTGCTGGTGTCAACAGAAGGTGTTGAAAGGGTGCTGCCCTCAGAAGTGGTCAAACGTGTGGTCCTGACAGGAATAGTTGTTAATGGAGTGCTTCCTTCACTAGGAGTCGAGATTGGCATACTGGTACCTTCAGGAGTTGTAGGAGATGAACTGACATGGATAGAAGTGGTCACAGGTGTGCTGGTGTCAACAGAAGGTGTTGAAAGGGTGCTACCCTGAGAACTGGTCACACGTGTGGTGCTGACAGGACTAGAGGTTAATGCAGTGCTTCCTTCACTAGGAGTAGAGATTGGCATGGTGGTGACTTCAGGAGTTGTAGGAGATGAACTGACATGGGTAGAAGTGCTCACAGGTGTGGTGGTGTCAACAGAAAGTGTTGAAAGGGTGCTGCCCTCAGAACTGGTCACACGTGTGGTGCTCACAGGAATAGTTGTTAATGGAGTGCTTCCTTCACTAGGAATCGAAGTTGGAATACTGGTACCTTCAGGAGTTGTAGGAGATGAACTGACTTGGACAGAAGTGGTGACAGGTGTGCTGGTGTCAACAGAAGGTGTTGAAAGGGTTCTGCCCTCAGAACTGGCCACATGTGTGGTGCTGACAGGAATAGTTGCTAATGGAGTGCTTCCTTCACTAGGAGTCGAGATTGGCATGGTGGTGACTTCAGGAGTTGTAGGAGATGAACTGACTTGGGTAGAAGTGGCCACAGATGTACTGGTGTCAACCGAAAGTGTTGAAAGAATGCTGCCCGCAGAACTGGTCACAGATGTGGTGATGACAGGAAAAGTTCTTAATGGAGTGCTTACTTCACTAGGAGTCGAGGTTGTCATACTGGTACCTTCCGGAGTAGTAGGAGAAGAACTGACTTGGATAGAAGTGGTCACAGGTGTGCTGGTGTCAACAGAAGGTGTTGAAAGGGTGCTGCCCTCAGAACTGGTCACACGTGTGGTGCTGGGAGCAATAGTTGTTAATGGAGTGCTTCCTTCACTTGGAGGAGAGATTGGCACGGTGGTGACTTCAAGATTTGTAGGAGATGAACTGACATGGCTAGAAGTGGTCACAGGTGTGCTGGTGCCTACAGAAGGTGTTGAATGGGTGCTGCCCTCAGATCTGGTCACACGTGTGGTACTGACAGGAATAGTTGTTAATGGAGTGCTTCCTTCACCAGGAGTTGACGTTGCCATATTAGTACTTTCAGAAGTTGTAGGAGATGAACTGACTTGGGTAGAAGTGGTCACAGGTGTGCTGGTGCCTACAGAAGGTGTTGAAAGCATGCTGCCCGCAGAACTGGTCACACGTGTGGTGCTGACAGGAATAGTTGTTAATGGAGTGCTTCCTTCACTAGGTGTCGAGGTTGCCATACTGCTACCTTCAGAAGTTGTAGGAGATGAACTGATTTCGATAGAAGTGGTCACAGGTGTGCAGGTGTGAGCCAAAGGTGTTGAAAGGGTGCTGCCCTCAGAACTGGTCACACGTGTCGTGCTGACAGGAATACTTGTTAATGGAGTGCTTCGAACACTAGGAGTTGAGATTGGTATGGTGGTGACTTCAGGAGTGGTAGGAGATGAACTGACATGGGTAGAAGTGGTCACAGGTGTTCTGGTGTGCACAGAAAGTGTTGAAAGGGTGCTGCCCTCAGAACTGGTCACATGTGTGGTACTGACAGGAAGAGTTGTCAATGGAGTGCTTCCTTCACTAGGAGTAGAGACTGGCATGCTGGTGACTTCAGGAGTTGTAGGAGATGAACTGACTTGGGTAGAAGTGGTCACAGGTGTGCTGGTGTGCACAGAAAGTGTTGAAAGGGTGCTGCCCTCAGAACTGGTCACATGTGTGGTACTGACAGGAATAGTTGTTAATGGAGTGCTTCCTTCACTAGGAGTCGAGGTTGGAATACTGGTA
>NW_012102106.1:10519-11598 GCF_000951045.1 Mandrillus leucophaeus
TTGGCATGGTGGTGACTTCAGGAGTGGTAGGAGATGAACTGATTCTGGTAGAAGTGGTCACAGGTGTGCTGGTGTCAACAGAAGGTGTTGAAATGATGCTGCCCTCAGAACTGGTCACACGTGTGGTGCTGAGAGGAATAGTTGTTAATGGAGTGCTTCTTTCACTAGGAGGAGAGATTGGCACGGTGGTGATTTCAGGATTTTTAGGAGATGAACTGACATGGGTAGAAGTGGTCACAGGTGTGCTGGTGCCTGCAAAAGTTGTTGAATGGGTGCTGCCCTCAGAACTGGTCACACGTGTCGTACTGACAGGAATAGTTGTTAATGGAGTACTTTCTTCACTAGGAGTTGAGGTTGCCATACTAGTACTTTCATTAGTTGTAGGAGATGAACTGACTTGGATAGAGGTGGTCACAGGTGTGCTGGTGTCTACAGAAGGTTTTGAAAGGGTGCTGCCCTCAGAACTAGTCACACATGTGGTGCTGAGAGGAATAGTTGTTAATGGAGTTCTTCCGTCATTAGGAGTAGAGATTGGCATGGTGGTGACTTCAGGAGTTGTAGGAGATGAACTGACTTGGGTAGAAGTGGTCACAGGTGTGCTGGTGTCAACAGAAGCTGTTGAAAGGGTGCTGCCCTCAGAACTAGTCACACATGTGGTGCTGAGAGGAATAGTTGTTAATGGAGTGCTTCCTTCACTAGGAATCGAGGTTGCAATACTGGTACCTTCAGGAGTTGTAGGAGATGAACTGATGTGGGTAGAAGTGGTCACAGGTGTGCTGGTGTCAGCAGGAGGTGTTGAAGGTGTGCTAGGATCAGAAAGGGTCACCGATGTGATGCTGACAGGCAATATTCTTAATGGAGTGCTTCCTTCACTAGGAGTCGAAATTGGCATACTGGTACCTTTAGGAGTTGTAGGAGATGAACTGACTTGGGGAGAAGTGGTCACAGGTGTGCTGGTGTCCACAGAAGGTGTTGAAAGGATGTTGCCCTCAGAAGTGGTCACACGTGTGGTGCTGACAGGAATAGTTGTTAATGGAGTGCTTTCTTCACTAGGAGTCGAGATTGGCATACTGGTACCT
>NW_012102106.1:11648-11921 GCF_000951045.1 Mandrillus leucophaeus
CTTCACTAGGAGTCGAGGTTGCCATACTGGTACCTTCAAGAGTTGTAGGAGATGAACTGAGTTGGGTAGAAGTGGCCACAGATGTGCTGGTGTCAACCGAAGGTGTTGAAAGAATGCTGCCCACAGAACTGGTCACAGATGTGGTGATGACAGGAAAAGTTCTTAATGGAGTGCTTCTTTCACTAGGAGTCGAGGTTGCCATACTGGTACCTTCCGGAGTAGTAGGAGAAGAACTGACTTGGGTAGAAGTGGTCACAGGTGTGCTGGTGTCAA
>NW_012102106.1:11971-13302 GCF_000951045.1 Mandrillus leucophaeus
TGCTTCCTTCACTAGGAATCGAGGTTGGAATACTGGTACCTTGAGGAGTTGTAGGAGATGAACTGATGTGGGTAGAAGTGGTCACAGGTGTGCTGGTGTCAGCAGGACGTTTTGAAGGTGTGCTAGGATCAGAAAGGGTCACCGATGTGGTGCTGACAGGCAAAATTGTTAATGGAGTGCTTTCTTCACTAGGAGTCGAGATTGGCATACTGGTACCTTCAGAAGTTGTAGGAGATAAACTGACTTGGGTGGAAGTGGTCACAGGTGTGCTGGTGTCAACAGACCGTGTTGAAAGGGTGCTACCCTGAGAACTCGTCACACAGATGGTACTGACAGGACTAGTGGTTAATGGAGTGCTTCCTTCACTAGGAGTAGAGATTGGCATGGTGGTGACTTCAGGAGTTGTAGGAGATGAACAGAAGTGGTCACAGGTGTGCTGGTGTCAACAGAAGCTGTTGAAAGGGTGCTGCCCTCAGAAGTGGTCACACGTGTGGTGCTGACAGGAATAGTTGTTAATGGAGTGCTTTCTTCACTAGGAGTCGAGATTGGCATACTGGTACCTTCAGGAGTTGTAGGAGATGAACTGACACGGATAGAAGTGGTCACAGGTGTGCTGGTGTCAACAGAAGATGTGGAAAGGGTGCTACCCTGAGAACTGGTCACACGTGTGGTGCTGATAGGACTAGAGGTTAATGCAGTGCTTCCTTCACTAGGAGTAGAGATTGGCATGATGATGACTTCAGGAGTTGTAGGAGATGAACTGCTGTGGGTAGAAGTGCTCATAGGTGTGGTGGTGTCAACAGAAAGTGTTGAAAGGGTGCTGCCCTCAGAACTGGTCACACGTGTGGTGCTCATAGGAATAGTTGCTAATGGAGTGCTTCCTTCACTAGGAATCGAGGTTGGAATACTGGTACCTTCAGGAGTTGTAGCAGATGAACTGACTTGGATAGAAGTGGTGACAGGTGTGCTGGTGTCAACAGAAGGTGTTGAAAGGGTTCTGCCCTCAGAACTGCCCACATGTGTGGTGCTGACAGGAATAGTTACTAATAGAGTGCTTCCTTCACTAGGAGTAGAGATTGGCATGGTGGTGACTTCAGGAGTTGTAGGAGATGAACTGACTTGGGTAGAAGTGGCCACAGATGTGCTGGTGTCAACGGAAGGTGTTGAAAGAATGCTGCCCGCAGAACTGGTCACAGATGTGGTGATGACAGGAAAAGTTCTGAATGGAGTGCTTCCTTCACTAGGAGTCGAGGTTGCCATACTGGTACCTTCCGGAGTAGTAGGAGAAGAACTGACTTGGGTAGAAGTGGTCACAGGTGTGCTGGTGTCAA
>NW_012102106.1:13352-19433 GCF_000951045.1 Mandrillus leucophaeus
TAGGAGATAAACTGACTTGGGTGGAAGTGGTCACAGGTGTGCTGGTGTCAACAGACCGTGTTGAAAGGGTGCTACCCTGAGAACTCGTCACACAGATGGTACTGACAGGACTAGTGGTTAATGGAGTGCTTCCTTCACTAGGAGTAGAGATTGGCATGGTGGTGACTTCAGGAGTTGTAGGAGATGAACTGACTTGGATAGAAGTGCTCACAGATGTGGTGGTGTCAACAGAAAGTGTTGAAAGTGTGCTGCCCTCAGAACTGGTCACACGTGTGGTGCTTACACGCAGAGTTGTTAATGGAGTGCTTCCTTCACTAGGAATCGAGGTTGGAATACTGGTAGCTTCAGGAGTTGTAGCTGATGAACTGACTTGGATAGAGGTGGTAACAGGTGTGCTGGTGTCTACAGAAGGTTTTGAAAGGGTGCTGCCCTCAGAACTGGTCACATGTGTGGTGCTGACAGGAATAGTTGTAAATGGAGTTCTTCCGTCATTAGGAGTAGAGATTGGCATGGTGGTGACTTCAGGAGTTGTAGGAGATGAACTGACCTGGGTAGAAGTGGTCACAGGTGTGCTGGTGTCAACAGAAGCTGTTGAAAGCATGCTGCCCGCAGAACTGGTCACAAGTGTGGTGATAACAGGAATAGTTGTTAATGGAGTGCTTCCTTCACTGGGAGTCGAGGTTGCCATACTGGTACCTTCAGAAGTTGTAGGAGATGAACTGACTTGGGTAGAAGTGGTCACAGGTGTGCTGGTGTCAACAAAAGGTGTTGAAATTTTGCTGAATTCAGAATTGGTCACACCTGTGGTGCTGACAGGAATAGTTGTTGATGGAGTGCTTCGAACACTTGGAGTTGAGATTGGCATGGTGGTGACTTCAGCAGTGGTAGGAGATGAACTGACAGTGGTAGAAGTGGTCACAGGTGTGCTGGCGTCCATAGAAGGTGTTGATTGGGTGCTGCCCTCAGAACTGGTCACACGTGTCGTGCTGAGTGGACTAGTTGTTAATGGAGTGCTTGCTTCACTAGGAGTAGAGATTGGAATGGTGGTGACTTCAGGAGTTGTAGGAGATGAAATGACATGGGTAGAAGTGGTCACAGGTGTGAGGGTGTGTACAGAAAGTGTTGAATGGGTGCTGCCCTCAGGACTGGTCACACGTGTGGTACTCATAGGAATAGTTCTGAATGGAGTGCTTCCTTCTCTAGGAGTCCAGGTTGGAATACTGGTACCTTCAGGAGTTGTAGCAGAGGAACTGACTTGGATAGAAGTGGTCACAGGTGTGCTGGTGTCAGCAGAAAGTGTTGAAAGGGTGCTGCCCTCAGAACTGGTCACACGAGCGGTGCTGACAGGAATAGTTGTTAATGGCGTGCTTCCTTCACTAGGAGTAGAGACTGGCATGGTGGTGACTTCAGGAGTGGTAGGAGATGAACTGACATGGGTAGAAGTGGTCACAGGTGTGCTGGTGTGCACAGAAAGTGTTGAAAGGGTGCTGCCCTCAGAACTGGTCACACGTGTGGTACTGACAGGAATAGTTGTTAATGGAGTGCTTCCTTCACTAGGAGTCGAGGTTGGAATACTGGTACCTTCAGGAGTTGTAGCAGATGAACTGACTTGGACAGAAGTGGTCTCAGGAGTGCCAGTGTCAACAGAAGGTGTTGAAAGGGTGCTGCCCTCAGAACTGGTCACACGTGTGGTGCTGACAGGAATAGTTGTTAATGGAGTGCTTCGTACACTAGGAGTTGAGATTGGCATGGTGGTGACTTCAGGAGTGGTAGGAGATGAACTGACTCTGGTAGAAGCGGTCACAGGTGTGCTGGTGTCAACAGAAGGTGTTGAAAGAGTGCTGCCCTCAGAACTGGTCACACGTGTGGTGCTGAGAGAAATAGCTGTTAATGGAGTGCTTCCTTCACTAGGAGTAGAGATTGGCATGGTGGTGACCTCAGGAATTGTAGGAGATGAACTGACTTGGGTAGAAGTGGTCACAGGTGTGCTGGTGTCAACAGAAGCTGTTGAAAGGGTGCTGCCCTCAGAACTGGTCACAGCTAACAGGAATAGTTGTTAATGGAGTGCTTCGAACACTAGGAGTTGAGATTGGCATGGTGGTGACTTCAGGAGTGGTAGGAGATGAACTGATTCTGGTAGAAGTGGTCACAGGTGTGCTGGTGTCAACAGAAGGTGTTGAAATGGTGCTGCCCTCAGAACTGGTCACACGTGTGGTGCTGACAGGAATAGTTGTTAATGGAGTGCTTCCTTCACTAGGAGGAGAGATTGGCACGGTGGTGACTTCAGGATTTTTAGGAGATGAACTGACATGGGTAGAAGTGGTCACAGGTGTGCTGGTCCCTACAGAATGTGTTGAATGGGTGCTGCCCTCAGAACTGGTCACATGTGTGCTACTGACAGGAATAGTTGTTAATGGAGTGCTTTCTTCACTAGGAGTTGAGGTTGCCATACTGCTACCTTCAGGAGTTGTAGGAGATGAACTGACTTCGATAGAAGTGGTCACAGGTGTGCTGGTGTGAACCAAAGGTGTTGAAAGGGTGCTGACCTCAGAACTGGTCACACGTGTGGTGTTAACAGGAATAGTTGTTAATGGAGTGTTTCCTTCACTAGGATTCGAAGTTGCCATACTGCTACCTTCAGGAGTTGAAGGAGATGAACTGACTTGGCTAGAAGTGGTCACAGGTGTGCTGGTTCTAACAGAAGATGTTGAAAACATGCTGCGCGCAGAACTGGTCGCACGTGTGGTGCTGACAGGAATAGTTATTAATGGAGTGCTTCCTTCACTAGGAGTTGACGTTACTATACTGGTACCTTCAGGATTTGTAGGAGATGAATTGACTTGGGTAAATGTGGTCACAGGTGTGCTGGTGTCAACAGAAAGTGTTGAAACGGTGCTGCCCTCAGAACTGGTCACACGTGTGGTGCTGACAGGAATAGTTGTTAATGGAATGCTTCCTTCACTAGGAGTCGAGATTGGCATGGTGGTGACTTCTGCAGTTGTAGGAGATGAACTGACTTGGGTAGAAGTTGTTACAGATGTGCTGTTGTCAACAGAAGGTGTTGAACGGGTGCTGCCCGCAGAACTGGTCACACGTGTGGTGTTGACAGGAATAGTTGTTAATGGAGTGCTTCCTTCACTAGGAGTTGAGATTGGTGTGGTGATGACTTCAGGAATGGTAGGAGATGAACTGACTCGGGTAGAAGTGGTCACAGATGTGCTGGTGTCAACAGAAGTTGTTGAAATGGTGCTACCCTCAGAACTGGTGACACTAGTGGTGCTGACAGGAATAGTTGTTAATGGAGTGCTTCGTACACTAGGAGTTGAGATTGGCATGGTGGTGACTTCAGGACTTGTAAGTGATGAACTGACTTGGGTAGAAGTGGTCACAGGTGTGCTGGTGTCAATGAAAGGTGTTGAAAGGCTGCTGCCCTCAGAACTGGTCACACGTGTGGTGCTGACAGGAATAGTTGTTAATGTAGTGCTTCCTTCAGTAGGAGTAGAAATTGGCATGATGGTGACTTCTGGAGGTGTATCAGATGAAGTGACTTGGATAGAAGTTGTCACAGGTGTGCTGGTGTCAACAGAAGGTGTTGAAAGCATGCTGCCCGCATAATTGGTCATACTTGTGGTGCTGACAGGAATAGTTGTTAATGGAGTACTTCCTTCACTAGGAGTTGAGGTTGTCATACTGGTACCTTCAGGATTTGTAGGTGATGAACTGACTTGGGTAAAAGTGGTCACAGGTGTGCTGGTGTCAACAGAGGGTGTTGAAAGGGTGCTGCCCTCAGAACTGGTCACACGTGTGGTGCTGACAGGAGTAGCTGTTAATGGAGTGCTTCCTTCACTAGGAGTCGAGAGTGGCATGGTGGTGACTTCAAGAGTTGTAGGAGATGAACTGACTTGGGTAGAAGTGGTTACAGATGTGCTGGTGTCAACAGAAGGTGTTGAAAGCATGCTGCCCGCAGAACTGGTCACAGGTGTCGTGCTGACAGGAATAGTTGTTAATGGAGTTCTTCCTTCCCTAGAAGTCGAGGTTGCCATACTGGTACCTTCTGTAGTTGTAGGAGATGAACTGACTTGGATAGAAGTGGTCACAGATGTGCTGCTGTCAACAGAAGGTGTTGAAATGGTGCTATCCTCAGAACTGGTGACACTAGTGGTGCTGACAGGAATAGTTGTTAATGGAGTGCTTCTTACACTAGGAGTTGAGATTGGCATGGTGGTGACTTCAGGAATTGTAAGTGATGAACTGACTTGGGTAGAAGGGGTCACAGGTGTGCTGGTGTCAACGGAAGGTGTTGAAAGGGTGCTGCCCTCAGAATTCGTCACATGTGTGGTGCTGACAGGAATAGTTGTTAACGTAGTGTTTCCTTCACTAGGAGTAGAGCTTGGCATGGTGGTGACTTCTGGAGGTGTAGCAGATGAAGTGACTTGGATAGAAGTTGTCACAGGTGTGCTGGTGTCAGCAGAAAGTGTTGAAAGCGTGCTGCCCGCAGAACTGGTCACACTTGTGGTGCTAGTAGGAATAGTTGTTAATGGAGTGCTTCCTTCACTAGGAGTCGAAGTTGCCATACTGGTACCCTCAGGAGTTGTAGTGGATGAACTGACTTGGGTAGAAGTGGTCACAGGTGTGCTGGTGCCAACAGAAGGTGTTGAAAACATGCTGCGCGCAGAACTGGTCACACGTGTGGTGCTGACAGGAATAGTTGTTAATGGAGTGCTTTCTTCACTAGGAGTCGCAGGTGCCATACTCGTACCTTCAGGATTTGTAGGAGATGAACTGACTTGGATAAAAGTGGTCACAGATGTGCTGGTGTCAACAGAAGGTGTTGAAAGGGTGCTGCCCTCAGAACTGGTCACATGTGTGGTGCTGACAGGAATAGTTGTTAATAGAGTGCTTCCTTCACTAGGAGTCGAGATTGGCATAGTGGTGACTTCAGCAGTTGTAGGAGATGAACTGACTTGGGTAGAAGTGGTCACAGGTGTGCTGGTGTCTACAGAAGGTGTTGAAAGGGTGCTACCCTCAGAACTGGTCACACGTGTGGTGCTGACAGGAATAGTTGTTAATGGAGTGCTTCTAACACTAGGAATTGACATTGGTATGGTGGTGACTTCAGGAATGGTAGGAGATGAACTGACTCTGGTAGAAACGGTCACAGGTGTGCTGGTGTCAACAGAAGGTGTTGAATTGGTGCTACCCTCAGAACTGGTAACACTAGTTGTGCTGACAGGAATAGTTGTTAATGGAGTGCTTGGTACATTAGGAGTTGAGTTTGGCATGGTGGTGACTTCAGAAGTTGTAAGAGATGAACTGACTTGGATAGAAGTGGTCGCAGGTGTGCTGGTGTCAACAGAAGGTGTTGAAAGGGTGCTACCCTCAGAACTGGTCACACGTGTGGTGCTGACAGGAATGGTTGTTAATGGAGTGTTTCGTACACTAGGAGTTGAGAGTGGCACGGTGGTTACTTCAGGAGTTGTAGGAGATGAACTGACTTGGTTAGAAGTGGTGACAGGTGTGCTGGTATTAACAGTTGTTGAAAGGGTACTAAATTCAGAGGTGTCCACCTGCGTTGTGCCCACTGTCATACTTGTTGATGGAGTGCTTCCTTCACTGTCAGTTGGTTTGGGTGTGGTGGTGCTTTCAGGAATAGTAGGACATGAACTGGCCTGAGCAGAAGTGGTCAGAGGTGTGCTTGTATCAACCACAGTTGTTAAAGATGTGCTCGCCTCTGAACTGCTCTGAGGTGGAGTGCTGACAAAATCCGTTGTTGATGAAGTGCTTTCTTCAGTCACTGTTGACATGCACATGTTGGTGCCTTCAGGAGTTGTAGGAGATGAATTGTCTTCAGTAGAGGCACTGGAGACACTAGAAATATCTGAATTTACACTGTACTCAATCAAGGTCATCTCAGTGCTGGTGCTGTCACTCAAAGATGTTCCCAGCTGCACGAAGTTTGTAGGTGTTGTGCCTATGGTGATGTTCGCCACAGAACCTGTTTAAGATACAATGATGTTTTCTTTAGGAGTTTCTTCGGGTTCTCTATGTCAGGAGTGATTGTTTCAGTTGGGCTTTTTACTG
>NW_012102106.1:23543-23852 GCF_000951045.1 Mandrillus leucophaeus
CAAAAAGTACAAAAATTTGCTGGGCATGGTGGCGTGCACCTGTAGTACCAGCTACTTGAGAGGCTGAGGCAGGAGAACTGCTTGAGCCCGAGAGGTGGAGGTTGCAGTGAGCTGAGATTGCATCACTGCACTCCAGCTCAGGCAATGGAATGAAACCCTGTCTAAAAAAAAAAAAAAAATTTCTGTTTTACAGATTATCTGTTTTACAGATTATTATTAAGCAGCCTAATATATACGAGTACGTAAAGGCAAGGAGAAAAAGGGGTAACTAAAAAATATGTGAAGAAACAATGGCCCCAAATTTTCAAA
>NW_012102107.1:0-1150 GCF_000951045.1 Mandrillus leucophaeus
GCAAAGTGATATTTGGAAGCCCATAGAGGGCTTCAGTGAAAAAGAAAATATCCTCAGAGAAATTCTGGAAAGAAGCTTTCTGTGAAACTGCTTTGTGATGTGTGACTTCCACTCACAGAGTTACATCTGTATTTCGTGGATCTCGTTGCTAGCCTTATTTCTGTGGAATCTGAAAACAGATATTTCGGATCCCCTTGAAGACTATAGGGCCAAAGGAAATCTCCTCCGATACCAAAGAGATAGAAGCTTTCAGAGAAACGCCTTTGTGTTCTGTGAAATCATCTCACAGAGTTAAAGCTTTCACCTCAAAAAGCCTTTCGCTAAGACAGTTCTTGTGGAATTGGCAAAGTGATATTTGGAAGCCCACAGAGGGTATGGGAAAAAAGAAAATATCCTCAGAGAAAAACTGGAAAGAAGCTTTCTGAGAAACTGCTTTGTGATGTGTGACTTCCACTCACATAGCTACTGCAGTATTTCGTGTATCTGTTTGCTAACATTATTTCTGTGGAATCTGAGAACGGATATTTCGGATCCCTTTCAAGACTATAGGGCCAAAGGAAATATCCTGCGATAACAGAGAGAAAGAAGATTTCTGAGAAACTTCTTTGTGTTCTGTGAAATCAACTCATAGAGTTACAGCTTTCCACTCAAGAATCCTTTTGATAAGACTGTTTTTGTGGAATTTTCAAAGTGATATTTTGAAAGCCATGGAGGGCTATGGTGAAAAAGGAAATATCCTCAGATGAAAACTGGAAAGAAGTTTTCTGAGAAACTGCTTATGGTTCTGCTAATTCATCTCACAGAGTTTCAGCTTTCCCTTGAGTAAGCCATTCGCTAAGCCTGTTCTTGTGGAATTTGCAAAGTGATATTTGGAAGCCCATAGAGGGCTATGGGGAAAAAGAAAACATCCTCAGAGAAAAATTGGAAAGAAGCTTTCTGAGAAACTGCTTTGTGATGTGTGACTTCCACTCACAGAGTTACAGCTCTGTTTCGTGGATCTGTTTGCTAGGCTTATTTCTGTGGAATCTAAGAACGGATATTTCGGATCCCGTTGAAGACTATAGGGCCAAAGGAAATATCCTCCGATCACAAAGAGAAAGAAGCTTTCTGAGAAACTTCTTTGTGTTCTGTGAAATCATCTCACAGAGTT
>NW_012102107.1:2273-3854 GCF_000951045.1 Mandrillus leucophaeus
TCACAGAGTTACAGCTTTCCCCTCAAGAAGCCTTTCGCTAAGACTGTTCTTGTGGAATTTTCAAAGTGATATTTGGAAGCCCATAGAGGGCTATGGTGAAAAAGAAAATATCCTCAGATTAAAACTGGAAAGACGCTTTCTGAGAAACTGCTTAGTGTTCTGCTAATTCATCTCACAGAGTTACAGCTTTCCCCTCAAGAAGCCTTTCGTTAAGCCTTTTCTTGTGGAATTTGCAAAGTGATATTTGGAAGCCCATAGAGGACTATGCTGAAAAAGAAAATATCCTCAGAGAAAAACTGGAAAGAAGCTTATTGAGAAACTGCTTTGTGATGGGTGACTTCCACTCAAAGAGTTACAGCAGTATTTCGTGGATCTGTTTGCTAGCCTTATTTCAGTGGAATCTGAGAACGGATATTTCGGATAAGTTTGAAGACTAGAGGCCAAAGGAAATATCCTCCGATAACAAAGAGAAAGACGCTTTCTGAGAAACTTCTTTGTGTTTTGTGAAATCATCTCACAGAGATACAGCTTTCCCCTCAAGAAGCCTTTCGTTAAGACTGTTCTTGTGGAATTGGCAAAGTGATATTTGGAAGCCCATGGAGGGCTATGGTGAAAAAGGAAATATCCTCAGATGAAAACTGGAAAGAAGGCTTCTGAGAAACTGCTGAGTGTTCTGCTAATTCATCTCACAGAGTTTCAGCTTTCCCCTCAAGAAGCCGTTCACTAATACTGTTCTTGTGGAATTTGCAGTGATATTTGGAAGCCCAAAGAGGGCTATAGGGAAAAAGAAAATTCCTCATAGAAAAACTGAAAAGAAGCTTTCTGAGAAACTGCTTTGTGATGTGTGACTTCCACGCACAGAGTTACAGCTGTATTTCCTGGATCTGTTTCCAGCCTTCTTTCTGTTGAATCTGAGAACGGATATTTCGGGTCCCTATGAAGACTATAGGTCCAAAGGAAATATCCTCCGATAACAAAGCAAAAGAAGCTTTCTGAGAACCTTCCTTGTGTTTTGTGAAATCATCACACAGAGTTAAAGCTTTCCCCTCAAGAAGCCTTTCGCTAAGACTGTTCTTGTGGAATTTGCAAAGTGATAATTGGAATCCCAAGGAGGGCTATGGTGAAAAAGGAAATATCCTCAGATGAAAACTGGAAAGAAGCTTTCTGAGAAACTGCTTAGGTTTCTGCTAATTCATCTCACAGAGTTTCAGCTTTCCCTTGAGTACGCCATTCGCTAAGCCTGTTCTTGTGGAATTTGCAAAGTGATATTTGGAAGCCCATAGAGGGCTATGGGGAAAAAGAAAATATCCTCAGAGAAAAACTGGAAAGATGTTTTCTGAGAAACTGCTTTGTGATGTGACTTCCACTCACACAGTAACAGCTGTATTTCGTGGATCTGTTTCCTAGTCTTATCTCTGTGTAAGTGAGAACGGATATTTCGGATCCCTTTGAAGACTAAAGGGCCAAATGAAATATCCACCGATCAAAATGAGAAAGAAGCTTTCTGAGAAACTTCTTTGTGTTCTGTGAAATCATCACACAGAGTTTCAGCTTTCCGTTCAAGAAGCCTTTCGCTAAGAC
>NW_012102107.1:8476-10701 GCF_000951045.1 Mandrillus leucophaeus
CTGTATTTCATGGATCTGTTTGCTAACCTTACTTCTGTGGAATCTTCAACGGATGTTTCCGATTCCTTTGAAGACTAGAGGGCCAAAGGAAATATCCTCCGATCAAAATGAGAAAGAAGATTTCTGAGAAACTTCTTTGTGATCTGTGAAATCATCTCACGGAATTACAGCTTTCCCCTCAAGAAGACTTTCCTAAGACTTTTCTTGTGGAATTTTCAAAGTGATATTTGGAAGCCCATGGAGGGCTATGGCAAAAGAGGAAATAACCTTAGATGAAAACTGGAAAGAATCTTACTGAGAAACTGCTTAGTGTTCTGCTAATTCACCTCACAGAGTTTCAGCTTTCCTCTCAAGAAGCCGTTCGCTAAACATTTTCTTGTGGAATTTCCAAAGTGATATTTGGAAACCCTTATAGCGCTATGGGGAAAAAGAAAATATCCTCAGAGAAAAACTGGAAAGAAGCTCTCTGAGAAACTCCTTTGTGATGTGTTACTTCCACTCAGAGAGTTACAGGTGTATTTCGTGGATCTGTTTGCTAGGCTTATTGCTGTGGAATCTGAGAACGAATATTTCGGATCCCTTCGAAGAGTGTCAGGCCAAAGGAAATATTCTCCGATCAAAATGAGAAAGAAGCTTTCTGAGAAATTTCTTGGTGTTCTGTGAAATCATCTCACAGAGGTACAGCTTTCCCCTCAAGAAGCCTTTCGCTAAGACTGTTCTTGTGGAATGTGCAAAGTGATACTTGGAAGCCCATAGATTACTAAGGGGAATAAGAAAATATCCTCAGAGAAAAACTGGAAGGAAGCTTTCTGAGAAACTGCTTTGTGATGTGTGACTTCCATACACAGAGTTACAGCTGTATTTCGTGGATCTGTTTGATAGCCTTATTTCTGTGGAATCTGAGAACGGATATTTCGGATCCCTTTGAAGACTACTGGGCCAAAGGAGATATCCTCCGATCAAAATGAGAAAGAAGCTTTCTGAGAAACTTCTTTTTGTTCTGTGAAATCATCTCACAGAGTTACAGCTTTCCCCTCAATAAGTCTTTCGCTAAGAATGTTGTTGTGGAATTTGCAAAGTGATACTTGGAAGCCCATGGAGGGCTATGGTGAAAAAGGAAATATCCTCAGATGAAAACTGGAAATAAACTTTCTGAGAAACTGCTTCGTGATCTGTGAATTCATCTCACAGAGATACACCTTTCCCCTCAAGAAGCCTTTCGCTAAGACTGTTCTTCTGGAATTTGCAATGTGATATTTGTTAGCCCATGGAGGGCTGGAGTGAAAAAGGAAATATCCTCAGATGAAAACTGGAAAGAAGTTTTCTGAGCAACTGCTTTGTGATGTGTGACTTCCACTCACAGAGTTACAGCTGTATTTCGTGGATCTGTTTTCTAGTCTCATTTCTGTGGAATCTGAGAACGGATATTTCGGATCCCTTTGAAGACTATAGGGCCAAAGGAAATATCCTCCGATGAAAATGAGAAAGAAGCTTTCTAAGAAACTTCTTTGTGTTCTTTGAAATCATCTCACAGAGTTACAGCTTTCCCCTCCAGAAGCCTTTCGCTAAGACTGTTCTTGTGGAATGTGCAAAGTGATATTTGGAAGGCCGTAGAGGACTAAGGGAAAAAAGAAAATATCTTCAGAGAAAAACTGCAAAGAAGCTTTCTGAGAAACTGCATTGTGATGTGTGACTTCCACTCACAGAGTTACAGCTGTATTTCGTGCATCTGTTTGCTAGCCTTCTTTCTGTGTAATCTGAGAACGGATATTTCGGATCCCTTTGAAGACTAGAGGGCCAAAGGAAATATCCTCCGATCAAATTGAAAAAGAAGCTTTCTGAGAAACTTCTTTGTGTTCTGTGAAATCATCTCACAGAGTTACAGATTTCCCCTCAAGAAGCCTCTCGCTAAGACTGTTCTTGTGGAATTGGCAAAGTGATATTTGGAAGCCCATAGAGGCTATGGTGAAAAAGAAAATATCCTCAGAGAAATACTGGAAAGAAGCTTTCTGAGAAATTGCTTTGTGATGTTTGACTTCCACTCACAGAGTTACAGCTGTATTTCTTGGATCTCTTTGCTAGCCTTATTTCTGTGGAATCTGAGAACGGATATTTCGGATCCCTTTGAATACTATAGGGTCCAAGGAAATATCCTCCGATCAAAATGAGAAAGAAGCTTTCTGAGAAACTTCTTTGTGTTCTGTGAAATCATCTCACAGAGTTAC
>NW_012102107.1:15597-17143 GCF_000951045.1 Mandrillus leucophaeus
ATCCTCAGAGTAAAACTGGAAAGAATCTTTCTGAGAAACTGCTTTGTGATGTGTGACTTCCACTCACAGAGTTACAGCTGTATTTCGTGGATCTGTTTGCTAGCCTTATTTCTGTGGAATCTTGAACGGATATTTCGGATCCCTTTGAAGACTACAGGGCCAGAGGAAATATCCTCCGATTAAAATGAGAAAGAAGCTTTCTGAGAAACTGCTTTGTGTTCTGTGAAATCATCTCAAAGAGTTACAGCCTTCCCCTCAAGAAGCCTTTCGCTAAGAATGTTGTTTTGGAATTTGCAAAGTGATATTTGGAAGCCCATGGAGGGCTATCGTGAAAAAGGAAATATCCTCAGATGAAAACTGGAAAGAAGCTTTCTGAGAAATTGCTTAGTGTTCTGTGAGTTCATCTCACAGAGTTACAGCTTTCCCCTCAAGAAGTCTTTCGCTAGGCCTGTTCTTGTGGAATTCGCAAAGTGATATTTGGAAGCCCATAGAGGCTATGGTGAAAAAGAAAATATCCTCAGATGAAAACTGAAAAGAAGTTTTCTGAGAAACTGCTTAGTGTTCTGCTAATTCAGCTCACAGTGTTACAGCTTTCCCTTCAAGAAGCCGTTAGCTAAGCCTGTTCTTGTGGAATTTGCAAAGTGATATTTGGAAACCCATGGATTGCTACGGGGAAAAAGAATATATCCTCAGAGAAAAGCTGGAAAGAAGCTTTCTGAGAAACTTCTTTGTGATGTGTGACTTCCACTCACGGAGTTACAGCTGTTTTTCGTGGATCTGTTTGCTAGTCTTATTTCTGTGGAATCTGAGAACGGATATTTTGGATCCCTTTCTTGACTATATGGCCAAAGGAAATATCCTCCGATCAAATGAGATAGAAGCTTTCTGAGAAACTTCTTTGTGTTCTGTGAAATCATCTCAAAGAGATACAGCTTTCCCCTCAAGAATCTTGTCGGTAAGACTGTTCTTGTGGAACTGACAAAGTGATGTTTGGAAGCCCATGGAGGGCTATGGTGAAAAAGGAAACATCCTCAGATGAAAACTGGAAAGAAGCTTTCTGAGAAACGGCTTTGTGATGTGTGACTTCCAATCACAGAGTTACAGCTGTATTTCGTGGATCTGTTTGCTAGCCTTATTTCTGTGGAATCTGAGAACGGATATTTCGGATCCCTTTGAAGACTATAGGGCCAAGGGAAATATCCTCTGATCAAAATGAGAAAGAAGCTTTCTGAGAAACTTGTTTGTGTTCTGTGAAATCATCTCACAGAGTTACAGCTTTCCCTTCAAGTAGCCGTTCGCTAAGCCTGTACTTGTGGAATTTGCAGTGATATTTGGAAGCCCATAGAGGGCTATGGGGAAAAAGATAATATCCTCAGAGAAAAACTGGAAAGAAGCTTTCTGAGAAACTGCTTTGTGATGTGTGACTTCCACTCACAGAGTTAGAGCTGTATTTCGTGGATCTGTTTGCTAGCCTTATTTCGGTGGAATCTGAGAACGCATATTTCGAATCCCTTTGAAGACTATAAAGCCAAAGGAAATATCCTCC
>NW_012102107.1:17657-17958 GCF_000951045.1 Mandrillus leucophaeus
TTCGCTAAGCCTATTCTTGTGGAATTTTCAAAGTGATATTTGGAAGCCCATAGAGGGCTTTGGGGAAAAGAAAATATCCTCAGAGAAAAACTGTAGGGAACCTCTCTGAGAAACTGCTTTGCGATGTGTGACTTCCACTCACAGAATTACAGCTGTATTTCGAGGGTCTGTTTGCTAGCCTTATTTCTGTGGAATCTTGAAAGAATATTTCAGATCCCTTTGAAGAGTGTAGGGCCAAAGGAAATATACTCCGAACCAAATGAGAAAGAAGCTTTCTGAGAAACTGCTTTGTGATGTGTGA
>NW_012102107.1:20673-22788 GCF_000951045.1 Mandrillus leucophaeus
AAGCTTTCTGAGAAACTGCTTAGTGTTCTGTGAATTCATCTCACAGAGTTACAGCTTTCCCCTCAAGAAGCCTTTCGCTAAGACTGTTCTTGTGGAATTTGGAAAGTGATATTTTTTAGCCCAGGGAGGGATGGAGTGAAAAATGAAATATCCTCAGATGAAAACTGGAAAGAAGGTTTCTGAGGAACTGCTTTGTGATGTGTGACTTCCATTCACAGAATTACAGCTGTATTTCGTGGACCTGTTCTCTAGCCTCATTACTGTGGAATCTGAGAAGGGATATTTCGGATCCCTTTGAAGACTATAGGGCCAAAGGAAATATCCTCCGATAACAAAGAGAAAGAAGTTTTCTGAGAATCTTGTTTGTGTTCTTTGAAATCATCTCACAGAGTTACAGCTTTCCCCTCAAGAAGACTTTCTGTATGATTGTCCTTGTGGAATTTTCAAAGTGATAATTGGAAGCCCATGGAGGGCTATGGTGAAAAAGGAAATATCCTCAGAAGAAAACTGGAAAGAAGCTTTCTGAGAAACTGCTTAGTGTTCTGCAAATTCATCTCACAGAGTTTCAGCTTTCCCCTCAAGAAAACGTTCGCTAAGCCTGTTCTTGTGGAATTTGCAAAGTGATATTTGGAAGCCCCTAGAGGGCTGGGGTGAAAAAGAAAATTTACTCAGAGAAAAACTGGAAAGAAGCTTTCTGATAAATTGCTTTGTGAGGTGTGAGTTCCACTCACAGAGTTACAGCTGTATTTCGTGGATCTGTTTGCTACCCTTATTTCCGTGGAATATGAGAACGGATACTTCGGATCTCTTTGAAGACTAGAGGGCCAAAGGAAATATCCTCCGATCAAAATGAGAAAGGAGCTTTCTGAGAAACTTGTTTGTGTTCTGTGAAATCATCTCACAGAGTTACAGCTTTCCCTTCAAGAAACCGTTCGCTAAGCCTGTACTTGTGGAATTTGCAGTGATATTTGGAAGCCCATAGAGGGCTATGGGGAAAAAGAAAATATTCTCAGAGAAAAACTGGAAAGAAGCTTTCTGAGAAACTGCTTTGTGATGTGTGACTTCCACTCACAGAGTTACAACTGTATTTCGTGGATCTGTTCGCTAGCCTTATTTCGGTGGAATCTGAGAACGGATATTTCGAATCCCTTTGAAGACTATAAAGCCAAAGGAAATATCCTCCCATCAAAATGAAATAAGCTTTCTGAGAAAATTCTTTGTGTTCTGTGAAATCATCTCACAGAGTTACAGCATTCCCCTCAAGAAGCCTTACGCTAAGACTTTTGTTGTGGAATTTTCAAAGTGATATTTGGAAGCCCATGGAGGGCTATTGTGAAAAAGGAAATATCCTCAGATGAAAACTGGAAAGAATCTTACTGAGAAACTGCTTAGTGTTCTGCCAATACATCTCACAGAGTTACAGCTTTTCCCTCAAGAAGCCGTTCACTAAGCCTGTTCTTGGGGAATTTGCATAGTGATATTTGGAAGCCCATAGAGGGCTATGGGGAAAAAGAAAATATCCTCAGAGAAAAACTGGAAAGAAGCTTTCTGACAAACTGCTTTGTGATGTGTGTCTTTCACTCACAGAGTTACAGCTGTATTTCGTGGATCTGTTTGCTAGCCTTATTTCTGTGGAATCTTGAACGGATATTTCGGATCCCTTTGAAGACTATAGAGCCAAAGGAAATATCCTCCGATCAAAATCAGAAGGAAGCTTTCTGAGAAACTTCTTTGTGTCCTGTGAAATCATCTCACAGAGTTACCGCTTTCCCCTCCAGAAACCTTTCGCTAAGAGTGTTCTTGCGGAATTTGCAAAGTGATATTTGGAAGCCCTTGGATGGCTCTGGTGAAAAATGTAATATCCTCAGATGAAAACTGGAAAGAAGCTTTCTGAGAAACTGCTACGTGTTCTGTTAATTCATCTCACAGAGTTACATCTTTCCCCTCAAGAAGCCGTTCGCTAAGCCTGTTCTTGTGGAATTTGCAAAGTGATATTTGGAAGCCCATAGAGGGCTAAGGGGAAAAAGAAAGTATCCTTAGAGAAAAACTGTAAAGAATCTGAGAAACTGCTATGTAATGTGTGACTTCCACTCACAGAGTTACAGCTGTATTTCG
>NW_012102107.1:22925-23429 GCF_000951045.1 Mandrillus leucophaeus
ACAAAGAGAAAGAAGCTTTCTGAGAAACTTCTTTGTGTTCTGTGAAATCATCTCACAGAGTTACAGCTTTCCCCTCAAAAGCCTTTCGCTAAGACTGTTCTTGTGGAATTTCAAAGTGATATTTGGAAGCCCATGCAGTGCTGTGATGAAAAAGGAAATATCCTCAGATGAAAACTGGAAAGAAGATTTCTGAGAAAATGCTTAGTGTTCTGTTAATTCATCTCACAGAGTTACAGCTTTCCCTCAAGAAGCCTTTCCCTTAGCCTGTTCTTGTGGAATTTGCAAAGTGATAATTGGAAGCCCATGGAGGGCTGAGGTGAAAAAGGTAATATCCTCAGATGACAATTGGAAAGAAGCTTTCTGAGAAATTCCTTAAATTTCTGCAAATTCATCTGACAGAGTTACAGCTTTCCCCTGAAGAAGCCGTTCGCTAAGTCTGTTCTTGTGGAATTTGCAAAGTGATATTTGGAAGCCCATAGAGGGCTATGGTGAAAAAGAAAATAT
>NW_012102107.1:23495-25184 GCF_000951045.1 Mandrillus leucophaeus
CTAGCCTTATATCTGTGGATTCTGAGAATGGATATTTCGGATCCCTTTGAAGACTATAGGGCCAAAGGAAATATCCTCCGATAACAAAGAGACAGAAGCTTTCTGAGAAACTGCTTAGTGTTCTGTTAATTCATCTCACAGAGTTACAGCTTTCCCTCAAGAAGCCTTTCCCTTAGCCTGTTCTTTTAGAATTTGCAAAGTGATAATTGGAAGCGCATGGAGGGCTATGGTGAAAAATTAAATATCCTCAGATGAAAACTGGAAAGAGGCTTTCTGAGAAACTGCTTAGTGTTCTCTTAATTCATTTAACAGAGTTATAGCTTTCCCCTCAAGAAGCCGTTCGCTAAGCCTGTTTTTGTGGAATTTGCAAAGTGATATTTGGAAACCCATAGAGGGCTATGGGGAAAAAGAAAATATCCTCAGAGAAAACCTGGAAACCAGCCTTCTGAGAAACTGCTTTGTGATGTGTGACTTCCACTCACAGAGTTACAGCTGTATTTGGTGAATCTGTTTGCTAGCCTTATTTCTGTGGAATCTGAGAACGGATATTTCGGATCCCTTTGAAGACTATAGGGTCAAAGGAAATATACTCCGATAACAAAGAGAAAGAAGCTTTCTGAGAAACTTCCTTGTGTTCTATGAAATCATTTCACAGAGTTACAGCTTTCCCGTCAAGAAGCTTTTCGCTATGAGTGTTCTCGTGGAATTTGCAAAGTGATATTTTGAAGCCCATGGAGGGCTGGTGTGAAAAAGCAAATATACCCCGATGAAAACTGGAAAGAAGTTTTCAGAGAAACTGCTTAGTGTTCTGTTAATTCATCTGACAGAGTTACAGCTTTCCCTCAAGAAGCCTTTCAATCAGCCTGTTCTTGTGGAATTTGGAAAGTGATATTTGGAAGCCCGTAGACGGCTAAAGGGAAAAAGAAAGTATCCTCAGAGAAAAACTGCAAAGAAGCTTTCTGAGAAACTGTTTTGAGATGTGTGACTTCCACCTACAGAGTTACAGTTGTATTTCGTGGATATGTTTGCTAGCCTTATTTCTGTGGAATCTGAGAACGGATATTTCGGATCCCTTTGAAGAGTATAGGGCCAACGGAAATATCCTCTGATAACAAAGAGAAAGAAGATTTCTGAGAAACTTCTTTGTGTTCTGTGAAATATACTCAAAGAGTTACAGCTTTCACCTCAGAAACCTTTCGTTAAGACTGTTCTTGGGGAATTTTTAATGTGATATTTGGAAGCCCATAGAGGGTAAAGGGGATAAAGAAAATATCCTCAGAGAAAAACTGGAAAGAAGCTTTCTGAGAGACTGCTTTGTGATATGTGACTTCCACTCACAGAGTTACTGCTCTTTTTTGTGGATCTGTTTGCTAGCCTTATTTCTGTGGAATCTGAGAACGGATATTTCAGATCCCTTTGAAGACTAGAGGGCCAAAGGAAATATCCTCCGATAACAAAGAGAAACAAGCTTTCTGAGAAACTGCTTTGTGTTCTGTGAAATCATCTCACAGAGTTACAGCTTTCCCCTCCAGAAGCCTTTCGCTAAGACTGTTCTGGTGGAATTTGCAAAGTGGAATATGGAAGCCCTTGGAGGGCTATGGTGAAAAGGAAATATCCTCAGATGAAAACTGGAAAGAAGCTTTCTGAGAAACTGCTTAGTGTTCTGTTAATTCATCTGACAAAGTTACA
>NW_012102107.1:26666-27869 GCF_000951045.1 Mandrillus leucophaeus
AAACTGCTTTGTGATATATGACTTCCACTCACAGAGTTACAGCTGTATTTTTGGAGATGTTTGCTAACCTTATTTCTGTGGAATCTATGAGCGGATATTTCGGATCCATTTATAGACGATAGAGCCAAAGGAAATATCCTCCGATAACAAAGAGAAAGAAGTCTTCTGAGAAACTTCTTTGTGTTCTGTGAAATCATCTCACAGAGTTACAGCTTTCCCGGCAAGAAACCTTTCGCTAAGAGTATTTTTGTGGAATTTGCAAAGTGATATTTGGAAACCCATGGAGGACTACGGTGAAAAAGGAAGTATCCTCAGATGAAAACTGGATAGAAGTTTTCTGAACAACTGCTTAGTGTTCTGTTAATTCATCTCACAGAGTTACAGCTTTCCCCTCAACAAGCTGTTCGTTAAGCCTGTTTTTGTGGAATTTGCAAAGTGATATTTGGAAGCCCAAAGAGGGCTACGGGGAAAAAGAAAATAGCCTCAGAGAAAAACTGGAAAGAAGTTTTTGAGAAACTGCTTTGCGATGTGTAACTTCCAATCACAGAGTTACAGCTGTATTTCATGGATCTGTTTGCTAGCCTTATTTCTGTGGAATGTGAGAACACATTTTTTCGGATGCCTTTGAAGACTATAGGGCCAAAGGAAATATCCTCCGATCAAAATGAGAAAGAAGCTTTCTGAGAAACTTCCTTGTGTTCTGTGAAACCATCTCACAGAGTACCAGCTTTCCCTTCAGGGAGCCTTTCGCTAAGACTGTTCTTGTGGAATTTGTATCGTGATATTTGGAAGCCCATGGAGGGCTATGGTGAAAAAGAAAATATCCTCAGAGAAAAACTGGAAAGAAGTTTTCTGAGAAACTGCTTTGTGATGTGTGACTTCTACTCAGAGAGTTACAGCTGTACTTCGTGGATCTGTTTGCTAGCCTTATTTCTGTGGATTCTGAGAACGGATATTTGGATCCCATTAAAAACTATAGGGCCAAAGGGAAATATTCTCCGATAACAAGGAGAAAGAAGCTTCCTGAGAAACTTCTTTCTGTTCTGTGAAATCATCTCACAGAGTTTCAGCTTTCCCCTCAAGAAGCCTTTCGCTAAGACTGTTCTTGTGGAATTTGCAAAGTGGTATTTGAAGCCCATGGAGGGCTATGGTGAAAAAGGAAATATCCTCAGATGAAAACCCGAAAGAAGTTTTCTGAGAAAC
>NW_012102108.1:0-1308 GCF_000951045.1 Mandrillus leucophaeus
TGGCTCACTGCAACCTCTGCCTCCCGGGTTCAAGCAATTCTCCTGCCTCAGCCTCCCGAGTAGCTGGGATTACAGGCACCTACCACCACGCCTGGCTAATTTTCTATTTTTAGTAGAGACAGGGTTTCACCATGTTGGCCAGGCTGGTCTCGAACTCCTGAGCCACCTCGAACTCCTGAGGCATGAGCCACCGTGCCTGGCCAAATTTATTTCTTAGGCCACTCTTATGTTGGAACGTGGCCCTCTGGAGTCACAGTTTCAGGGGAGTCTCCTGTTAGGCTTCCCTCTTGGCGGGCAGTAGGCTTTATCTTCCGTCCTGCTAGTCCCGAGAAGCTACCAAGTTCTGAAAACCTAATTTGCATAACCCAACTTTGAGGGTATCTACCAAAATAGTTTTTTGTTTCCCAGCCTTTACAGTACAGTAACACACCCTAAAAGGAGATAGGAATAGTGGAAGGGGTCCCTGCTGTCAAATGGCAAGCAATGTAGGGGCCTGAAGTGGCCAGTGGTTTGCATAATGCGGAAGCCAAGGAGACTCTCAAATTCACAGTTTTATATGTGTCCTCAAGTCCAAATCTGGCTCCTGCGCTTTGCACACCTCTCTAAGTCCCTGTCTTCATGCCCAAGTATTACTTACGTTTTATTAGGCTTACATACTATTTTATCCAGCATTTTAGTTATTTTCAGCACTTTATTCTTTTTATAATTCAAGGACAACTTTCCACTTGTGTCCTGTTTAACAACCTTTATTTTTTTTTTCTAGTCATAAACATAATACAAGATTGTTGTAGAAAAAGTAAAAAGTGCAATAAGCCAAAAGGGGAAAACAGAAATTACATGCAGTTCCTATCACTCAAGAAAACACTGTTAGGCCGGGAGCGGTGGCTCACGCCTGTAATCCCAGCACTGTGGGAGGCAGACCTTCAGAAAATTATAAAGAATATATATCAGGCAGAAGGAATAATGGTTCCAGATACAAGATCTGAGACGGAAGTAGGAATAAAGAGTAAAGAAGTTGGTCATTAAATGAGAGACATCTGGAAGGTGGAAGTCAAATAAATACCATCGTCCTGCTGCTTTGACTGTTTTCTTCTAGCAAGTAAGGTATAGGAGATGGATACAGTTTCTGAAGTAGTATTCCATGTTTATTCACCGGCTTCGTTGGGTACTGTTGACAGGCGGCTGTGGTGCTTTGGTAATGGCTTTCCAACCCTGAGTCATAAATAAAGTGCTGTGTTCTTGAATGTAATAGTTCCAGTGTTGGTCTCCTGAGTCCCCACTTTCCTGATAGGGGACAGAAGCAGTAGC
>NW_012102108.1:6133-7075 GCF_000951045.1 Mandrillus leucophaeus
GACTGTATGCTGCTGATAAAGACACACCCGAAACTGGGCAATTTATAAAGAAAAAGAGGTTTAATGGACTCACAGTTCCACGTGGCTGGGGAGGCCTCACAATCATGGTGGAAGGCAAAGGCACGTCTTACATGGCAGCAGGCAAAAAGCAAATGAGAAGCAAACAAATGAGAAGCAAGCAAAGGGGGTTTCTCCTTATAAAACCATCAGATCTTGTGAGACATATTCACTACCATGAGAACAGTAGAAGGGAAACCACCACCACAATTCAATCAACCTCCACCAGGTCCCTCCCACAACACATGGGAATTATGGGAGCTGTAATTCAAGATGAGATTTGAGTGAAGACACAGCCAAACCATATCATAGACCTTCTCAGTCTATCTTCCATGTCTCTTTAAGTTCTATTTCATATTTTCCATATCTTTAGCTCTCTTGGCTATATGTCGGGTAAGTTCTGTTCTATCTTCCATGTCTCTAATAATTTCAGCTGTATCTAGATGTTAAACCTGTCTCTTGAGTTTTAAATTTCAGTTGTTATATTTTTCATTTCTACAAGTTGTTTGTGTTTTTCCGCATCTGCTTGCTCTTTTGTGATATTTTCAAGACTCTTTTATTTATTAAATGATATCAAACATACTTGTTGGATATACTAGGTTTGATAACTCCAGCATCTAAAGTCTGGGTCTGAATCCGCTGTCTTGTTTCTACTGGATCTCACTCATAGTGCCCTGTTTATTTGTATATTTAGTGAATTATTTTATTTAGGGGCTGCTCATTTTCTTTGGAATATTACTGTGGGAATTCTTTGAGGTCAGGGATGAAGGCAAATTTCTGAGTTCCACTTGAAAGGATTTACACTTGCTTCTCTCAGGTAACTGTGGGAGCATTACAAGCCTAGGACCATTTCTAATCAAATTTTTGGCTCCAGGTTTGTGTGTG
>NW_012102108.1:8460-11553 GCF_000951045.1 Mandrillus leucophaeus
TGCTCTGCTTGTGAATTTACTACTCATCTGCACAGACATGCTACTCCCTCCCCGCAAAGTCTCCCGTCAGCTTCCCAACCAGACTCTGCTGCAACTTGTCTCAGCCACACATGTGGAGTTTTACCTGCCATCACCTCAGGTGACTGGAAGAACTCATCTGGGTGCACATAGCCCGTCTGCGGAAGGAGACACCACAGCACTCGGAGCAGGCCGAGGCCACCCCAAAGCACCCTGACTGCCATCTTCAGATCCAGTTGTTGCCAACACACCGGGCCCAAAACCTGGAATGATGTCCCAGCTGCTACAGATGCCACGCTGGATCCACAGATCTGCATCTGTTGAGGAAAACACTTGTTGGTTATCACGATGTAAATTACAATATATCCAACTGTCTGAACAAACTCAAAATGGATCTATCATTTAATAAAAATGACAATAATAATAATAGCTACTTTATACTAAATGCCCACTGACTGCCAGGCACTTGACATGCATATTTCATTGAATCCTTTCCACAGCCTGGGGCAGTGGGTCTCGGTATCCCTGTTTTACAGATGGGAACGGAGGCCTCTGGTGAGTAACTCGGTTACTTGCTGACCATATTTGCTAAGGAGTCTGATGGTTAATTTTATGTGTCCACTTGACTGGGCTAAGAGATACCCAGATAGCTGCTAGAACATTATTTCTAGCAGTGTCTAGAAGGGTATTTCAGGAAGAGATTAGCCTTTGTTTGTCTTTTTTGCTTTGTTTGTTTGTTTTGAGATGAAGTCTTGCTCTGTCACCCAGGCTGGAGTACAGTGGCTCACTGCAACTTCCACCTCCTGGGTCCAAGTGATTCTCTGCCTCAGCCTCCTGAGGACCTGGGATTATAGGCACGTGCCACCACCCCCGGCTAATTTTTGTATTTTTAGTAGAGATGGGGTTTCACCATGTTGGTCAGGCTGGTCTCGAACTCCTGACCTCATGATCCACCCACTTTGGCCTCCCAAAGTCCTGGGATTACAGGCGTGAGCCACTGCGCCCGGCTGAGATTAACCTTTGAATTGACAGACTAAGTGAAGAAGATCAGCTGCACCAGCGTGGGTGGGCATGATCCAACCCACTGAGGGTCTGAATAAAACAAACACGTGGAGGACGGGTGAATCTGCGCTCTCTTCAGCCAGGATAGCTGTCTTCTCCTGCCCTCAGACAACAGTGCTCCTGGTTCGTGGGCCTTCAGACTCTGTGTCTCACACCAGTGCCCCACAGCCCACCTCCCCGAATCAGGTTCTCGGGCAGTCAGACTAGGCCTGGGAGTTACACTGCAGGCTCCTCTGTTTCTAAGGCTCCCGACCCGGACTGAATTAAATCACCAGCTTTCCTGGTTCTCCAGCTTGCAGGTGTCAGACTGTGGGACTTCACCAGCCCCCATAATTGCATGACCCAATTTTCATAGTAAATGATACAGCCAATTCCCTATTATTTCTGTTTCTCTGGAGAACCCTGACTTATACAGGGTCTAAATATGACATTTGCCCAATGTGACATTTGCAAGAAGGACTAGGGTACCCAACAAATCTGGGTCTTGCCGTCCCATCCTGATCACCAGCTCCTACCCACTTTCCTGACAGGGGACAGAAGCAGTAGCTCCGCTGGTCAGTTTTGCAGTGTTCTAGGAGTCATTCCTGGGGATTCAGCCTACAGCGTGATCACTCAGCACTTCCAAAGGTTTTGTAAGCAGCTAATTCCCTATATTAACTCCGTTTTGCATAAAACATTTAGTTGTTTCCAAACAACAACAACAAAAACAGTGCAAGCTGGCTTCAACAATTCATCATGTTGCCAGGCGTGGTGGTGCATCCCTGTAGTCCCGGCTACTTGGGAGGCAGAGGCAGAGGATTGCTTGACCCAAGGAGTTGAAGGTCAGCCTGGCAACACAGCGAGACCCCCATCTCTTAAAAGAAAAAGCAGGAAACAATTCATCATGTCACATAAAAAAGCAGCCAGGCTTGGTACTGCCAGGGTCCCTTGCCGCTTCTCAGGTCAGCCTTGATGCTGCCTTTCTCTCTGTGTGGACATAATCCTCAGTTCCAGCCATCCCATCCAGACATGCCAACACTGAGAAGTGTCTGTATTTTTGAGGCTGTCTCTTTTTAAAACAGGTTTATTGAAATATAATTAATACACCATGCAACTCATTTAAAGTGTACAATTCAGTGGTTTTTGGTATATTCATAGGCAGGTGCAACCATCACCACAGTCAATTCTAGAAATTTTCATCACTCAAGAAGAACCCCATATCCTTTAATTCTGTCAATTTTAGTTCATTTGTGAAGCTATATTATTATATTTGTAGAAGTTTATCATTGTTATGCCTTATTGGAAAATTGAATATCTTATCATTATATAGTTATCTTTTAATCTCTAGTTCTGTTTTGTCCTAAAATGTATTTTGCCTGATATTAATTTGCTATACACACTTTTTGGAAATTCAGTATTTACCTGGTACATCATTTCCCACTCTTTTCGTTTCTTTCTGTTATTTTTATTATTTTTCCCAGATAGTCTCGCTCTGTTGCCCAGGCTGGAGTGCAGTGGTGTGATCTTGGCTCACTGCAACTTCTGCCTCCTGGGTTCAAGAGATTCTCCTGCCTCAGCCTCCCGAGTAGCTGGGACTACAGGTGCCTGCCACCATGGCTGCCTAATTTTTTGTATTTTTAGGAGAGACAGGGTTTTGCCATGTTGGCCATGCTGGTCTCGAACTCCTGACCTCAGATGATCTGCCCACCTCGGCCTCCCAAAATGCTAGAATTACAGATGTGAACCACTGCACCTGGCCAATTTAGTGTTATTATTGATACATTTATTTCTACCATCTTATTTTGTGTTCACTTTTCTTGTTTTTTTAATTTTTTTTTTGTCCTTTCTTGCCTTCTTTTGGAATAATTCTTCTTCTCTTTTCCCTCTAAAAGTTTGGAAGTTACATATACTCAGTTTCCAATATGCTATAAAATGCCATCTATTATCTAATATTTTAGTAGTTAGCAAACTATGTTGTGTGTCTTCACTATGATGATTCTGGGTGCACATTTCTTTTTATTTATTACAGTTGAA
>NW_012102108.1:17714-24336 GCF_000951045.1 Mandrillus leucophaeus
CTTCTCAGGTCAGCCTTGATGCTGCCTTTCTCTCTGTGTGGACATAATCCTCAGTTCCAGCCATCCCATCCAGACATGCCAACACTGAGAAGTGTCTGTATTTTTGAGGCTGTCTCTTTTTAAAACAGGTTTATTGAAATATAATTAATACACCATGCAACTCATTTAAAGTGTACAATTCAGTGGTTTTTGGTATATTCGTAGGCAGGTGCAACCATCACCACAGTCAATTCTAGACATTTTCATCACTCAAGAAGAACCCCATATCCTTTATTTATCACCTCCCATCCTCGTCCACCACCCCAGACTCTGGAAACCACTAATCTACTTTCTGTCTCTATAGAGTTCCCTATCTGAACTTCCATATGAATGAAATCATAAGCTCTGTGTGGGGAAAAGAAAGAGAGATCAGACTGTTACTGTGTCTACGTAGAAAAAGGAAGACATAAGAAGCTGCATTTTGATCTGTACTAAGAAAAATTATTCAGCTTTGAAACGCTGTTAATCTGTAACCGTAACCCTAACCCTGTGCTCACAGAAACATGTGCTGTATTGACTCAAGGTTTAATGGATTTAGGGCTGTGCAGGATGCGCTTTGTTAAAAATGTGTCTGCGGGCAGTATGCTCGGTAAACGTCATCACCATTCTCCATTCTGGATTAACCAGGGACACAATGCGCTGCGGAAAGCCACAGGGACCTCTGCCCAAGAAAGCCTGGGTATTGTCCAGGTTTCCCCCGACTGAGACAGCCTGAGATACGGCCTTGTGGGAAGGGAAAGACTTTACAGTCCCCCAGCCCGACACCCATAAAGGGTCTGTGCTGAGGAGGATTAGTGCAACAGGAAGGCCTCTTTACAGTTGAGATAAGAGGAAAGCTTCTGTCTCCTGCTCATCCCTGGGAATGGAATGTCTTGGTGTAAAACCCGATCGTACATTCTATTTACTGTTAGGAGAAAACTGCCCTATGGCTGGAGATGAGACATGCTGGCGGCAATACTGCTCTTTACTGCACTAAGATGTTTACGTAAAGCTAAACATCAACCTAGCCTACGTGCACATCTGGGCACAGCACCTTTCCTTAAACTTATTCATGACACAGAGTCTTTGGTTCACATGTTTTCCTGCTGACTCTCTCCCCACCGTTACCCTATACACCTGCCACATCCCCCTCGCCGAGATAGTAGAGCTAGTGATCAATAAAGAATGAGGGAACTCAGAGACCAGTGCCGGTGCAGGTCCTCACTTGCTGAGCACCGGTCCCCTGGGCCCACTTTTCTTCCTCTATACTTTGTCTCTGTGTCTTATTTCTTTTCTCAGTCTCTTGTCTCCACCTTGCGATAAATACCCACAGATGTGGAGGGGCAGGCCCCCTTCAGTCTGTAGGCCTTTGTGGCTGGCTTCTTTCACTTAGCAGAATGTTTTCATGGTTCATCCGTGTTGTAGCAGGTATCGGTACGTCCTTACTTTTTATGGCCAAGTGCTATTCCATTGTGTGGATATACCACATTTTGTGTGTCCATTCATCTATTGATGAACCTTTGAGTTGTTTCATGTTTTGGCTATATTGTAAACAGTGTTACTATAAACTTTTGTGCACAAGTTTATTCGTGGACATATGTCTTCATTTCTCTTGGTATATATCTAGGAGTAAAGTCCCTGTATCCTGTGGTAACTCTATGTTTAATCACTTGGGGAAACTTCCAGGTTGGTTTCCAAAGTGGCTGTATCATTTTACATTCCCACCAGAAATGTGTGACGGTTCTGACCAACACTTGTTATCTGACTTTTGGATTCCAGCCATCTCAGTGGGTGTGAAGTGGTATCTCATTGTGGTTTTGATTTGCACCTGCATTTCTTTTTAAGATCAAGGAAATCTTTTCCAGAAGTTCCCCAGCAGACTTTCTATCAAGTGCGAACAGAACTACATTAAGTACACGTTCCCAAACCAGTCACTGGCAAGGGAAATGAGATTACTGATGAAGACTCACCTCCTGGCTTGGAGCTGGGACTGTGGGAGCTTACCTGACAACAGGTTCCGTCAGGAAGGAGGAAGGAGGCAGAGGATCAGCTGTGTGGCTGCTACACGTGGCTTCCATGGGCTCTCACAGCTTTCCTCCTCCTCTGGCCATTTGTTCTTAGACTCCGTTTCCTGTGTCCACCCCTTAAATGTCAATGCTCCTGGTCTTCAACGTCCTCCATGTATACTCTTTTTGGATCATCTCATTTATTCTCGTGGTTTCCATTTCTACTTGATGCCTTCTGAAATTGCTTCTTTTCTGAGCTTCAGATTTACTGATAATAATAAGGGATAGTATAACAATAATAACAGCACTACCATTTTTTAATTTTTTTGAGATGGAGTCTTGCTTATTGCCCAGGCTAGGTGCAGTGGCACAATCTCGGCTCGCTGCAACATTTGTCTCCCAGGTTCAAGCAATTCTTCTGCCTCAGCCTCCTAAGTAGCTGGGACTACAGGCATGTGCCACCATGCCTGGATAATTTTTGTATTTTGAGTAGAGATGGGGTTTCACCATTTTGGCCAGGCTGGTCTCAAACTCCTACCTCATGATCTGCCTGCCTCGGCCTCCCAAGGTGCTGGGATTACAGGCGTGAGCCATCGCACCCAGCCTAGCACTGCCATTTATTAGATACATATTACCTTCCAGGCTCTGTACCTTATCTTATTTAAGTATCACAATAAGTCTATAACCCTATCCTTTTTTTTTTTTTTTTTTTTTAAGACAAGGTCTCACTCTATCACCCAGGCTGGAGTGCAGTGCTGTGATCTCAGCTCACTGCAACCTCTGCCTCCCAGGCTTTAGCAATCCTCCCACCTCAGCCTCTATAAACCTATTCTTATCCCTGTCATAGAGACAAATGAACAGGCTTTTTGCAAAAGGTAATGGAACTAATAAGTTGGTGAAGCTGGAAGTTGGACCCAGTCTGCTTGACTCCAGTGCCCTGCTCCACTGCCTGTTAGGCTTCTGTACCTACTTCAAACACAAGGCAGCCCAACAGAACTCATCACCTTCCCTGGAACAAGCCCTGTCCCCATGCTCCCTGCAGTAATAAGGGAACTACCATGTATTAGTGTCCCAAACTCCTGGTACCAATTTACTGTGTTAATCCCTTCTCACATTGTTCTAAAGATCCGCCCAAGACTGGGTGATTTCTAAATAAAGAGGTTTAATTGACTCCCATTCTACATTGCTGGGGAGGTTTCAGGAAACTGACAGTCATAGTGAAGGGGAAGCAGGCACCTTCTTCACAAGGTGGCAGGAGAGAGTGTGAGTGGAGGAAATGACGGATGCTTACGTAACCATCAGATCTCAGGAGAACTCCCTCACTATCATGAGAACAGCATGGGGGAAACCGCCCCGTGATCTGATCCCCTGCCACCAGGTCTCTCCCACAATGCTTGGGGATTACAATTCAAGATGAGATTGGGGCGGGGACACAAAGCCTAACCAGTCATACCATCTGCCCAATTTAGTCCAGAATCCCATGGACTATCTCCCTCCTCCGTTGTCCCTTCGCTATGTAATGCAAACGTTGCTTGCTAATTATTCCTTGAATCCAGTTCTTGTTTCTCATTCTCCACTGTCATTATCTGAGTCCAGGTATGCTGTGACTGGTGTACACGTGCCTGGGATTTCTCAGCCTTAGGGGTGGCTGGCTGTGCAGAATCTTCAGACGGCTGGAGCCCCTGGGTTTGTTGTTTCCACCTGCAAACAGCCCCCTCCTTTGTTAACCAGTGTGTCATACAACAGCAGTCATTTTCGTGTATGAATAATGAGGGAGATGTTAAGAAGCGTGACCTGGAGTAGACTGCACCGCCACCCACCTCTCCACTTTCCCTCTCACTGCATCCTTCCTCCCGACTGCCGCAGAGAGAGGTTGAATCGCTCCCCTGTGAGAAACTACTGGGTGGAGGGCCATCCCCTCATCACCCCCAGGACCAGGTCCACATTCCTTACTGTGGCTGACAAGGCCCTCCACGGCTTCCAGTGTCCCCTTCCCACCTCCACTCATGTGTCTGTGAGTAGCATTCGGTGCTCCAGAGACATCACGCCTTTCTGCAGCCTTCTCCTCTATTCTGTGCTGTTTCTCACCCCAGTTTCTTGGCTCACATGGTTTCACTTGCTTAATATGCTAATAACATGGAGGTTAAGACCGGCGGTGGCATCAAGTAACCCGGTTCAAGTCCTTGCTCTGTCACTTGTTCGTGGTGAAAGCACTCAATCTCTCTGAACCCCAGTTTATACCTCAGCTGTAAACCAGTACCTATCTCAGGGCTGCTGTGAAGATGAAATGAAGAAAATACGCAGACGTAAGTGGTTGCTTTCTTTATCCATTTTGCTTAACTGCCCTAACCCCCAAGAAGCCTTCCCTAACCCTCCCTCTGAAGGACCCTATGCAAAACTCCGCAGGCGCCAAGCATTGACAGTTGTCTGATTATTTCCCTGCCCTGCTTGGCTGAGGTCTCCTGGGCATGGAATCCCTTTGAGATTCATCTCAGGCCCTCGAGTCCAGCCTGGGCGGGTCCACCACGGCCTATCTGTTAAGGTCAGAGCAGGAGGTCTTCCGGAGAAGGTGGTAACATACTGGGGCATCGACCATAACAATAACAAACACGGAAGCTCTAGGGAACACCCACCTGCTGGAGGCTCTCCAGTCTGAGACCCCACTGGAGGAGCTTTCCATGTGGCTGCCTCTCGCCTTTTATCCCAGGGGGCGGAGCCAACGCCAAGCGTGGCAATGACTCACCTTAACCTAATCAGGATGCAGCCTGCTCATTCATTCATTCATCCATTCATTCATTCAGAGGGATCTATCAGGGTGCCGGTCAGGCGCGGGTCCAAATCCTGCATCTCCAGCGGCCTCCTGGGGGTCGGTCCGCGGGAGGGCTCGTAAGTGGAAGGCTTTAGAATGAAGGGACAGGGTCGAGTCTTGGACTGTGGGGAAAGAGGAGCGAAGGTTGACAACCACGCCGACAGGGGCATCCCGCGGGCGTGTGTGGGAGAATGTGTAGGGCAAGCAGCAGGGAGAGACCATCTCGGAGACAGGGGAACAGCCAAACAGAAACCACTGCGCTGGGCACGGGGGGGGAGGCCAGGAAAGACAGCACATCTGGGGCGGGAGGAGAGGAGGGGAGGGAAGGGAGTAGAAACACTGCTCCTGCCAGCCGCGGGTGATGGGGACACGTGTCCAGCTCGCTGAGTCCGAGGGCCTGGGCCTGCTTTTGGTGCCTCATGTTTCTCCGGCACCCAGCTGTGTGCACGAATCCTGTCTGCTCCAGGGACAGCGGTGAACGAGCACCGTCCGGAATGGCAGAGCCATCGCGTGTGGCTCATTCCAAGAAAGGTCCCTACCTTCATATATAAACTTCCTAACAAAGCTGCTGGGTTACGGCTTACGGGAGAGGGCGGCGGGCCCAAGGTTCGGCCCCTTTCTCTGAATCTGGCATTTGGAGCAGGCTTTAAGACTTCGGGAAAAGCCGGGCCCCTGTGCAACCACCAAAGGCTGCTTCTCCCGCCCTCAGGGCTAAGATCTTGTTCCAGTCCTCCAGTCCTCGGGGTCTACTCCAGGGGCACAAGGCGAGAGTGGCTCTCCAGAGTACATTTGCCTTTTGGTGCTGCATTGCATCCTCACTTTGACCCTGAGGGCTGCAGTAAGCCCTGCAGGGTGCTCCACCTTCAAGCATGGGAAGATCTGATGCTGGCCGCCTTCTTCCTCCGGTTGCCTGAAAGGGCCCGTGTTTCTCCTTTGCTTCACAGAAAACGCAACACATAACATTAAACACACATAAAGAGAGTGAAAGAGAGCAAGGCATCTTCATCAAGGAGGGCGCACCATTTAACAATCCGCGACCTTGCAGTGCGCCTCTGCAAAGTGGGGACTCCACTCTGTAGCAGGAGATGGGGGTGTTAAGGATTTTGAAAGTGGTTCCCAGTTTTCCGAGGCAAAGGTGTCTGGGGCTGACGAATGACTTTTGAGAAGGAATGATGAGAAATGTCCTCATTACAGAATTTTCCCGGCCACACTGTGAGTCCCAGGCAAAGGCCCCCTGACCACCAACCGGAGCGCTGGGTGCTTCCTGGCAGGGTCGCCTTGCCTTGTCCGCGCCCCCACGCCACCCCTGGGCCAGGAGGCCATCCTCTCATCCTGGGAGTGCTGGCCTGGCCCGTGGTGCAGCCCCCAAGGCCGGGAGCCGAGATTCTTCTCGGCTTCGGGCTCAGCGCTTTGCAGCGTCGCGCAGTTTCTGCTGCTCGCCCTGTTCCTGTTTCATGCCTGGGGGGACTAAGACCCAGTGCGGTTATGGGCCTCCCTGAGAACACCCGCCGCTAGCAGAAGCGGATTCAACCCCAGGCCTCAACCTGGGCCCAGACCATGCTCTGGAGTGGAGTTTACCCACGGCTGCCCTTCCTGGGCCAATGTGACCGCTGCCCCCGTCCCCCTAGGTCCGGGGAGCGTCAGTGTTCCGAGCCAGCGGACCCCGGCCTAGGGACAGGTGCCCGCGAGAACGTGGGGGCGGCCCCCAGCTCCCCTGCCCGCCTCCCTAGAGGCTGGGCCTGCTGGTTTCCCGGCTGCGCGCAAGGTGGGGACGGAGCCAACTGCGGTC
>NW_012102108.1:30961-32952 GCF_000951045.1 Mandrillus leucophaeus
TCGAGCTATAAAAAGCAAGCACTCGCATTGTTCGGGGCCCTCTTGTATCCTGTGGAAGGGAGGGACCAAGTTCGAACTTGCAGTAAAAGATCCTTGCCGCTTGGCTTTGACTCTGGACTCTGGTGGTCTTCTTTGGGGAACAAATGGTCTGGGCATAACAATAGCACACCGTTTTCTTTTTTATTTTAATGAACTTCCTTTAAGGCAAGTTTTGAAACTATTACTTTATTTATTTATTTATTTATTTGAGATGGAGTCTCACTCTGTCACCCAGGCTGGAGTGCAGTGGCATGATCTTGGCTCACTGCAACCTCTGCCTCCCAGGTTCAAGCAAGTCTCAGCCTCCCAGGTAACTGGTGTCTGGCTAATTTTTGTATTTTTAGTAGAGACAAGGTTTCACCATATTGGTCGGGCTGGTCTCAAACTCCTGACCTCAGGTGATCCACCTGCCTCGGCCTCCCAAAGTGCTGGGATTACAGGCGTGAGCCACCGTACTGGGACTGAAACTATTACTTGAATATCCTGCTGTAATGGTTCCACTAACATCCTCTGTTCTTTGGTTTTTTGTTTTTGAGACAGGGTCTTCCTCTGTCACCCAGGCTGGAGTGCAGTGGTGAGATCTCAGGTCACTGCAGCCTCGACCTCCTAGGCTCAAGCTATCCTTCCACCTCAGCCTTCCAAGTAGCTGTGGCAACAGGCAAGTGCCACCACTCCCGGCTAACTTTTGTATTTTTTTGTACAGATGGGGTCTCACCATGTTGCCTAGGCTGGTCTGGAACTCCTGAGCTCAAGCAATCTGCCCATCTTTGCCTCCTAAAGTGCTGGGATTACAGGCATGAGCCACCATGCCTGGCTCATCCTCTGTGCTGATGTGACGGGAAGTGCTGAGAAATTCAGGTGTGTGTACCTGGGTCAGTCTTGCCTGGGGACCTCCCAGAGTTCAGCACTCTCGCTTGGGAGCCTCACCTTCTCCCTCGCGTGGAAAGGGAAGCTGCACGTGAAGAGCAGGATTCTGAGCCAGGCTCTGGGTTCAAACCTGGGTCTGCCTCCCTGGGCTGTGTGATTTTGCACCACTTGCTGAAAATCCCCTGAGCCTCATCTTTCTCCCTCTAAAATGGGAATAATAATAGTACCTACCTGCTCACCTCAGGAGAGCTGTTTGTGTTATATCAGTATGCTTGACTGTTGCCACACACACAATAACATTACATAATCACTTGTGTCAAACTTCCATCCCCAGCACGTCACAGAAGCTCCAGAAACGCCACTTCCTCTGTCACTGTCAGCGGCATCATTTAAGAGTCAAGCTGTTTTCTTCCTCTGGCACTGGGTGGCGCCACAGAACTGGTTCTGTGATTGTTCTGGGCTCAACGGCAGCCTTGGGGTTTGGCTGAACCCTATGATAATGCTGGTTTTCCGCAGGTCAACAACAGCAAATTACCTGCAATTTCATATGATTCTACCTCATACTTGCAGTGCCCCCGCCCTGGGCTGTTTCCCTTTGGCTTCATCTCAGCGAATCACGAACACATGCCGCGGACTCACCGGCTGGGCCTCCTTGCAAGCCTTTTGGGTTCTCCGTGCAGCCCAGGCTCCCCAGGATCTGGGAGGCCCCACTGTGTCTACAGATGGCCGGAGCCTGCACGAGTCGGCCCAGGAGCCCGCCGGGACTTGCCACTGGAGACCTGGGGCCAAGGGCCCATCCGAGCTGGGAAGAGAGGGCTAGAAAGAGAGCATTAGAATTGAGGGGGCTGGGCGCGGAGGCTCACGCCTGTAATCGCAGCACTTTGGGAGGCCGAGGGTGGTGGATCACCTGAGGTTAGGAATTCAAGACCAGCCTGGCCAACACAGTGAAACCCCGTCTCTACAGAAATTCAAAAATTAGCCGGGCATGACGGCGTGCACGTGTAGTCCCAGCTACTCGGGAGGCTGAGGCAGGAGAATCGCCTGAACCCGGGAGGCAGAGGTTGCAGTGAGCCCAGATTGCATCA
>NW_012102108.1:33002-40459 GCF_000951045.1 Mandrillus leucophaeus
TATGATAATGCTGGTTTTCCGCAGGTCAACAACAGCAAATTACCTGCAATTTCATATGATTCTACCTCATACTTGCAGTGCCCCCGCCCTGGGCTGTTTCCCTTTGGCTTCATCTCAGCGAATCACGAACACATGCCGCGGACTCACCGGCTGGGCCTCCTTGCAAGCCTTTTGGGTTCTCCGTGCAGCCCAGGCTCCCCAGGATCTGGGAGGCCCCACTGTGTCTACAGATGGCCGGAGCCTGCACGAGTCGGCCCAGGAGCCCGCCGGGACTTGCCACTGGAGACCTGGGGCCAAGGGCCCATCCGAGCTGGGAAGAGAGGGCTAGAAAGAGAGCATTAGAATTGAGGGGGCTGGGCGCGGAGGCTCACGCCTGTAATCGCAGCACTTTGGGAGGCCGAGGGTGGTGGATCACCTGAGGTTAGGAATTCAAGACCAGCCTGGCCAACACAGTGAAACCCCGTCTCTACAGAAATTCAAAAATTAGCCGGGCATGACGGCGTGCACGTGTAGTCCCAGCTACTCGGGAGGCTGAGGCAGGAGAATCGCCTGAACCCGGGAGGCAGAGGTTGCAGTGAGCCCAGATTGCATCATTGCACTCCACCCTGGGCGACAGAGCGAGACTCTTGTCTCAAAAAAAAAAAAAAGAAAGAAAGAAAAAAAAAAGAATTGAGGACAGAGGCTGCAATCACAGGAGTTCGATTTGTAGAAGCAGAAGGCTCCCGTTTTGTATTAGTAGACTTTTCCTTGCTGAGCCCAGGAAGCATTTCCCAAGAAACTCCAAAGACTCACCATGCCCCACTGACCCTGACCTTCTGCTCCTTGTGTCTCCTTTCTCAGGAGGGCAGCGCTGGCCTTGGGCCCCCAGCATTGTGAAAGGAATTGAGAAACATTACAAAGATCTCAGATCATTCCCAGAATTGCCTGGTGAGTCTAATAGTGGTGTTGACTCACCTGAAGACTGGAGGGGGCCCCAAGCCCTATAGCTGTCCGCCTGAGGCCGCTCCTCAGACAAACAGTCCCTGGGCTGAACTGAAGCTAAGCTCTGCGTTTGCAGGAAGGTTCCTGTGTCTTTCTAGCTGGAAGGTCCCAGGGTTTTCCGTATGTGGAGGGACTTGGGTGTGCCAAAAAAACAGGAGCACTTCATGAGCAGCTTTTTCATATTTGTGCATTTATTTAACATTCTCTTCAGCCATAAGGGCACACACAAGTTGTCACTGCTTTTAAGAATTTAAGGAGATTTTCTTTTCTTTTTGGGACGGAGTCTTACTCTGTCGCCCAGGCTGGAGTGCAGTGGCACAGTCTTGGCTCACTGCAACCTCTTCCTCCTGGGTTTAAGCGATTCTCCTGCCTCAGCCTCCCACGTAGCTGGGATTACAGGCGTGCGCCACCACGCCCAGCTAATTTTTGTATTTTTAGTAGAGATAGGTTTCACCATATTGGCCAGGCTGGTCTCGAACTTCTGGCCTCAAGTGATCCGCCTGACTCAGCCTCCCAATGTGCTGGGATTACAGGTGTGAGCCACTGCACTAGACCTAAGGAGAATTTTTTCTAAAAAGGTTTCCTCCTTTTTAGAAATTTAAGAATGGCTTAATATTATGAAATCTATCAATGTGATTGATCATATTAATATTGAGCATATAAAAGAAAAATGATGTGATCATCCCCACAGATACTGAAAAATTCAACATTTTTGGTAAACACTCAATAAAATAGAAATAGGTGTATTTTCTTAATACGAAACAATATACTTATCTCAGTATAAAAGCCAGCATCATACTTAATGGGGACACAATAAAAGTTCTCCCAAACTTGAAGTCAAGAACAAAAGAGGTTTATCCATTTTTACAGCTATTACTTAATATTTTTCTGGATGTATTAGCCAATATAATTTGACAAGAGGTAGAATACAGAGATAGAGAAATCAGAATGGAGGAAGAATTATTATTTTCAGATCAAAATAGCTGTATACTTGGAAAACACAAAGGATTTTGTTCAGAAATTCACACCAAATGCTGGTGAGGATGAAAAGCAATAGGAAGGGCCATTGACTGTTGGTGGGAAGCAAAATGGTATACAGCCAGTTTGGGAGAGAGCTGGCAGTTCCTTACAAAACTAAACATGCTCTTACCACACAATCCAGCAGTTGAGCTCCTTGATACTTATCCAAATGAACTGAAAACTCAGATCTACACAAAAGCCTGTACATGAACGTTTACAGCAACTTTAACCGTAATCGCCAAAACCTGGTAGCAACCAAGCTGTCCTTCAGTAGGTGAATTCCACTCCGACTGTGGAATATGACTCAGCACTAAAAAGAAATAAGCTTTCAAGCCGCAAAAAGACATGGAGGAATCTTAAACACATATTACTAAAGTGAAAAAAGCCCATCTGAAAAGGTTATATACTATGCGATTCCAACGATATGACATTCTGGAAAAAGCAAAACTATGGAGACAGTAAAAAGATCAGTGCTTGTCAGGGGTTGCGGGATAGAGGATGAATAGGTAGGGCACACAAGATTTTCAGGAGAGTGAAGCCATCCTATGTGATACTACAGAGGTAGATGTTAGGACACGTCTCAACCCATGGAATGGGCAAGACCAAGACTCAACCCTAAGGTGAACTGTGGACTTCGGTTGACAACGACGTGTCAGTGTAGGCGCGTCGGCCGTAACAAATGTATCCCTCTGGTGCAGGATGGCGGTGGGAGGTGGTGTGTGGGGTGAGGGTTTGGGGGCATGTGGGAAATCTTTGTGCTTTCCACTTAGTTTTGCTGTGAACCTAAAGTTGCTCCAAAAAAATAAAATCTAGCTGGGCACAGTGGCTCATGTCTGTAATCCCAGCACTTTGGGAGGCCGAGGTGGGTGGATTGGTTGGGTCATGAGTTCAAGACCCATGTGGCCAATGTGGTGAAACCCCATCTTTACTAAATATGCAAAAATTAGCCAGGCATGGTGGTGCATGCCTGTAATCCCAGCTACTCGGGAGGCTGAGGCAGGAGAATCACTTGAAACCAGGAGGTGGAGATTGCAGTGGGCCGAGATCACACCACTGCACTCCAGCCTGGCAACAGAGTGAGACTCCATCTCAAAAATAAATAAATAAATAAATAAGTAAATAAGTAAATAAATAAATAAATAAAATCTATTAATTAAAAAAGTGTTACAAACCACAGAATAATTTAGTAAAGTGTCTAGTTTGATATTAATATTCAGAAACTATAGACTTTACATGAATAAACAACAACTAGTTATTAATAGAAAAACTAATGGAAGAAAGTTCATTTAAGTCCATTTACAAAAACAACAACAGCAAAAGCAACAAACAATGATGACACAAAATGAAACAATTTGGAACAAACTTAATGAGATACATGAAACATTTATGATTTAAATTTTAAAATTCTAAGAGATACAAAAGATGATTTAAATATATAGAAAGACATACCACATGCTAATTTTTATTTATATATTTATTTTAGAGACAGGGTCTTGCTCCATTGCCCAGGCTGGAGTGCAGTGGCACAATCTCAGTTCTCTGCAGCCTTGACCTCCTGGGCTCAAGTGATCTCCCACCTCAGCCTCCTGAGTAACTGGGGCTACAGGTGCAGGCTATTTTATTAAAAAATTTTTTCGTGGAGGTGGGGTTTTGCCATGTTGCCCAGGCTGGTCTCAAACTCCTGTGCTCAAGCAATCCACCCACCTTAGCCTCCCAAAGTGCCAGGATTGCAGACATGAGCCACCATGCCCAGCTGAAATACCATTTTCAATTATTGGTTTAGTAAAAATCACACTGTCAGAGAGATGGGGAAATGAGTACTTTCTTATGTTGCTAGTGACTGTAAACTGGTAAAGCTTCTGAGTAGAGCAATTTGATGATATCTATAAATACAATTACTATAATTTTTAAAGACAATGTTAGAATTTACATACATTATTTCCATTTACTCAGCATTCTCTTTTATCCTGTATCTTAAGTTGCTCTTCTGAGATCAATTTTTTTCTTTCATTAGTTCAACTTTCTTGATGACAAACTTCCCATTTTTGCCACCCTCAATCTTGAAAGATAGTCTTCTCAGGGTTCATCATTCTAGGTTGACAGTTATTTTCTGTCAATATTCGCAAGACTGTATTCACTATCTTCTGACTTCTGTTGTGTCTGCTGAGAAGTTGGCTGTCTCTCTAACTGTTAACCTTTGTGGGTGACTCACCCTTTCTCTCTGGTTGTCTTTAAGATCTTATCTTTGTCGTTTGCATTTTCAGTTTTACCAAGATGTGTCTAGGTAAGGATTTATTTTTACTTACCCTGCTTGGGATGCATTTTTGTTCCTAGACTTCTGATATATTTTTCACAAGTTCTGAAAATGTCATGGCCATTATCTCTGTGAATATTTTATTTCCCTCATTCTCTCTGTTACATTTTTGAGGACCTGGCTACACATATACATGCATCTTCACACGCACACATCCTCACTTGTGCTTCCTTTATGTTTTGCTTCTGTTTGTCTTTCAGGGTTGCAACTTTGGTAGCTTGTTAACTCCCAATTCCCTAATTGGTATTTTAAGATTTATATGCTTCATTTCAAATGTTTTTTAAATCTGTCTGTTCATTCCTGATAATCTCTTGTTGCCTGCTCATACATACATGCATACATGTATTTTTTATACATAGATGTGTCTTAAAATTTTTATTTGGAAAAAACTTTAGATTTGTGGGAGAATTGTAAAGGTAAGATAGGTAGTACAGATTTCTTTCATGTTAACATCTTATATATCCACAATGTATTTACCAAAACTGAGAAATTAACATTGCTATAACATTACTAACTAAACTGAAGACTTCATTTGGATTTCTCCAGTTTTTCCACAAATGCTCAATTCTGTTCCAGGACCCCAGCCAGGATACTGTGATGTTCTCAGTCACCATGACTCCTAAGAGCCCTCTCTTCAATGGTGCACTTTACGGGGTTCTAAAGCACACTTTCTTTTTTTTTTTTTTTTTTTTTTTTTGAGACGGAGTCTCGCTCTGCCGCCCAGGCTGGAGTGCAGTGGCCGGATCTCAGCTCACTGCAAGCTCCGCCTCCCGGGTTCACGCCATTCTCCTGCCTCAGCCTCCCGAGTAGCTGGGACTACAGACGCCTGCCACCTCGCCCGGCTAGGTTTTTGTATTTTTTAGTAGAGACGGGGCTTCACCGTGTCAGCCAGGATGGTAAAGACACTTTCAAACCAGCAGAAGGAAAGGGAAAAAAGTTAACAAAACAGATGGTAAATAGGATATATAAAATAAGATACAAATAAGTCCTAAAGTAACAGTATTTATAATAACTATAAATAAAATGTCAGTAGCTAAATAAAAAGGCAGAAAATATCTAGGCAGAAACTCTTAGTCTTGATACTCAGAACTGTGAGGAATATACTTAAAAAGATAGAGAAAGACTGAAAAGAAACAGACAGAAAAATGATACAGCAGGCAAATATGAACCAAAGAAAGAGTAGTGATATTAACAGCTAACAAAATATAATTGAAGGCAAAACCATCACATTATCAAAGAGGGATATAGCATATGATAAAATGGGGACACACACACACACACACACACACACACACACACACATAAAACAATAGTCTTGAAAAAACTATGAAGCAACAACTGGCAGAACTGTAGGAAGAAACAGCTCAACAATTGTAGTTGGAGATCTTCATGAAGCCACCTTCTCAGGAAGAGATAGTTCCATAGAAAAAGCAAGCAAAGGCGTAGATGATTAGACTAATTTAGTTCCTAACTTAAGAGTAAAGATGTATTGGGGCCGGGCGTGGTGGCTCACGCCTGTAATGCCAACACTTCAGGAGGCCAAGGCGGGTAGATCACCTGAGGCCAGAAGTTTCAGAACAGCCTGACCAAGATGGAGAAACCCTGCCTCTACTAAAAATAACAAAAAATTATCCGGGCATGGGGGTGGGTGCCTGTAATCCCAGCTACTCCAGAGGCTGAGGCACGAGAATTGCTTGAGCACAGGAGGCGGAGGTTGCAGTGAGCCGAGATGGCACCACCGCCCTCCAGCCTGGGCAGCAGAGCGAGACTCAGAAAAAAAAAAAAGAGTGCAGGTGTATCAAGAAATGGTGCTACCTGTTTGTCTATCTCCCAGATATGGAAGCCAGGATGGAATCCTCTATGAATTAGAAACACATACTGAGGTATGAATGGTTTTTAAAACGTAAGTGAACAATAAAGTGAGAAAGAGAATGCAATTTATTAGCACAGGACAGTGTATATTAAAGACACACACACACAAAAATATGCATTTGACAAAGATGCAAGGATACACATCAGACACATTGCAATGGATGGCCATGGTGGGGCGAGGGGAAGGTGGGGACAGGAATTGGGCCCAGAGATGAAGAGGGGAAGAGGAATGAAACAGGAGAAGGGCCTCGAGGCTGATGCTGGCAATAAACTCTGAACTGAGGTGGATGATGAGCCCAGCCCTGTACACACCTTCCAGTTCCAGGTGTGATTACAATCTTTCCTATCAGCAGAAAGGCTTGTGCATGTGACCGTAGGTGTCATGTGACCAGGGGGCAGCAGGTTCTCCCTGGAAATTCACAAGCTGGGGGCCCGAAGACGGGTCTGGAGGCAGGGGCCGCACATTCCTGCCAGGAGCGCAGTGTCAGCGGCCCTCCCAGCCCAGACAAAGTCCCCTCAAAGTTGGCCTCTCTGTCTCGGGGGAAGCACAGCATATTGGCCACAGCTTAGCTTGAGTTTCTGGATTTCTCAAGCAACAAGCTTGAAATTCCCAAGAGCAAAGTTCTCCAGGCTGGTCCCAAGGCTGGGCGATGTCTGTCTTTCCAGCTCCCTTTCCCATCTCACCTCCAGCTCCCAGAGGAGCGTCTGTGTTGGGAGCAAGCGAAGCCCAGGGATGGGCCACAGGAAATCTCAGAGAGAAATGGTCCTGAATGACAACCTTCAGAGCACCAAGGAGTTTTTTTAAAATGTAAAGTTACCTAAGGACCTGGATAGACATTTTTCCAAAGAAGATATTCAAATGGCCAATAAGTACATGACAAGATGCTCAACATCATTAATCATTAAGGAAATGCAAATCCAAACCACAACGAAACACCATTTCACACCTAGGATGACTTTTATAAAACGGAAAATAAGTGTTAGGATGTGAAGAAATGGGAACTCTTGTGCCCTGTTGGTAGGAATGTCAAATGGCACCACTACTGTGGAAAACAGTATGATGACTCCCCCCAGATTAAACACAGACTTTCCACAGGATGCAGCAATCCCACTTCTGGGTATACAGACAAAGGACTTGAAAGCAGGGACTCAAACAGAGATGTGTATACTCATGCACATAGCAGCATTGAAAAGATGGAAGCAACTGGCTGGGCAGTGGCTCACGCCTGTAATCCCAGCACTTTGGGAAGCCGAGGTGGGTGGATCACGA
>NW_012102108.1:41104-45948 GCF_000951045.1 Mandrillus leucophaeus
ATCTCCATGTTGCTGAAGAGCCCGTGCAGGAACAGCTTAGGACCATTCAGTGGTTGCTCCTACCCATTCAGTGGCCTGAAGTCAGTGGTCTGAGCAGTGGGAGCTGCAGACCAGTCTTCCGTGGCAGGCTGAGCACGCCAGTCTTCAGTAGGGAACTGTTGAATAGGCTCAGAGGGCACCTGCACGCCGTCAGGCCAGTCTGCAACCTCAGGCTGAGCAGCCGTGAACTCGGGGGCTGGAGCGTCCATTCACCCTGAAATTCCTCCTTGGTCACAGTGTTTTCAGCAGCAGCCTGCTCTTTTTCAAGCTCTTCAGGATCTCTGTAGAAGTAGAGATCAGGCATGACCTCCCACGAGTGTTCGAGGGAAATGGTGCCACGCATGCTCAGAACTTCCCGAGCCAGCATCCACCACATCTGACCCACTGAGGGAGCTCCCTTGTTGCATGGGATGGCAATGTCCACATCACGCAGACAGAATCTGTGTTACGAGCAATGGTGGGTAGGTTAACGTCAGATGCCTCCGTGAGAGGCTGGTGGTCAGCCCTGGGGTCAGTAACCACGAGAAGCCGTGGCTCCCGGAAGGCTGCCTGGATCTGGTTAGTGAAGGTTCCGGGAGTGAACTGACCAGCAATTGGAGTGGCTCCAGTGGCAGCAGCAAACGTCAGCACGGCCCTCTGGCCAGTATTCCTGGAGGATATAACCCTCACATCAGCAGGGTTTTCAATGGCAACAATGGCACGAGCCGCCAGCAGAAGCTTCTCCCAGGTCCTCTTCAGATTTATGAAGTAGATGCCATCACTTTCCCTTTTATAGATGGACTGTTCCATCTGGAAGTCAAGATTGGTGCCACCTAAGTGGGTTCCTGCTGCAAGGAACTTAAGGACATCCCCCTTCTTCATTTGAAGGACATCAAGGGCTCCGGACATTGTGAAAACTTCCTTTAAGTTACGATGGGAATCCAGAACGACGCCGGATGGACCCCTCTGCAGGTAGCGCAGAAAGGCAAAAGGAAGGAAATTCTGATACACGCTACAACGCTACAACATAGATGAAACGTGAAGGCTGAGTTTCAAGCAGAATAAGCCAGTCGCTAAAGGACAAATACAGTATGTATATCCCACTTACATGCAGTGCCTAAAATGACCAAGTTCACAAAGGCAGGAAGTAGAATGGTGGTTGCCAGGGGCTGAGGGGCTGGGGACATGAGTCCGTGTTTAATGGGTCAGAGTTTCAGTTGGGGATAAAAGGGTTCTGGAGATGGATGGGGGGCAATGACTGCACAACAGTGTCAATGCCACAGAACTGTACACTTACAACGCTGAAAATGGTGCCTTTTATCACAATTTTTAAAAAGTCACCTAGGAAGAGACTAAGCAAAGCAGATGCATTTCAAAGCAACCCCCACCCCCTCCTTGGTGAGGTCTCAGAAGGAACCTGAAGCTGGAGCAGAAAGGAAGGAAGCCTGGCTCTTAACAAGTTCTTAGCCTCTAACGGAAGTGAAACGGGTGTAGAGTGAGGTCTCAGCGCCTGGAGTCCTGAGGCCGTCCTGGGCGAGGGTGGATCCTGTTGTCCGCTGCTGAGCAGGATCCGGCTCCCCCATCTTTCTGCAGGGGGCCAGGCCTGGAAACAGGGGTGCACGTGCTTACCCTTGTGTACACACATCCGTCACATCCACATGGGGACCTGCCCGTGTGTTTAGAATATGTTACACCAGGCCGGGCGCGGTGGCTCAAGTCTGTAATCCCAGCACTTTGGGAGGCCGAGATGGGCAGATCACGAGGTCAGGAGATCGAGACCATCCTGGCTAACATGGTGAAATACAAAAAAAATCTAGCCGGGCGAGGTGGCGTGCGCCTGTAGTCCCAACTACTCGGGAGGCTGAGGCAGGAGAATGCCGTGAACCCAGGAGGCGGAGCTTGCAGTGAGCTGAGATCCAGCCACTGCACTCCAGCCTGGGCGACAGAGCTAGACTCCGTCTCAAAACAAAACAAAACAAAACAAAACAAAACAGAATATGTTACACCATTCTCCGTGCCTTAGTATCTGGGCAGGTGGCCCTATTTTTCCCTTCAAGTCACTCCTTCCTAGCCAGTCCCATGCTCTGCTGCAGGGCCAAAGACCCCTCACCCAGCAGGGCCAATGGCAGGACAGGCCTTTAGGCAGAACGGCTCTCTGCTCTAGGTTACGCCCAGCAAGAGGGGGCGGGCCTCACGCCCTGACCAAGGCTCAGATGAGCAGCCAGTGCAGGCTGAAGTTTTACTGTGGAATTCTGTCCTCTCAACGATAAGTGCAGTCCCAGCCTGTCTCCAGCACTGGCGTGGCCAGCACTCTTGTTATCAGTGATGAGCTCTGCTCTGACAAATGCTGACCAGCCTCCTGCTCCTGGGGCCACCTGGCCAGTATCCTTGAGATGATTGTCAGAACTGGAGCAGACGTGATAAAGGCAATTGCACCTGGACTTTGGTTCGAGTGTCCTGGAGGCTGTAGGCAGGTGGTCCAGCCAGGCCTGTGGCACACAGGCTTCCCAGCCAGGCCTGGTGGAGACTCACCACTACCACCCGCTGGGGCTGGCTGTGCCTGTGTTCAAAGCCAAGCGAGTTCCTCAGTTCCTCACTCTCACAGCCTCACCTCCCAGTCCTGTAGAATGGGGATAATGCAGATACCCCCCTGTGGGGAGCTGGGAGGGAGAAGAGGAGGTCACACCTAAGGTTGACAATTGATTGTCAAAATGCAACATTCCTGGGAAATCTGGGGCCCTTTTGCTTCCTTTCCAGCCCACGATGGGTGGTCTGGGTTCTAGGAAACAGCAACAGCAAGAGCTGGAGAGGGAGGAAAGGAAGAGAGAAAGTGGAGTGAATGAGTGCGGGTTGGGCATGAGCTCACCCCAGTGGCACTAAGCCTGGTGCCCAGAGCCTGGTATTGGCAAAGCCAGCTTCTTCTCCCTCCCAGAGGTACCAAAACTAGCACCAGAGAGAACTCTGAGCCTGTCTGGCTGCAGGTGAGACCCGTCCTTCACCTCTTCACCAAGGGAAGTTAAGCAGAGGGTCAGGGCACGCCTTGGAGCTGGGATAGTGCTGCCTAACGGTTTGATCTCTCTGGGTTGGTGTCATCCGGGCATCATCTTCATCGTCTTCATATTTTAGCATTGGTGAGGGTGTACACAGGAACAAGGAGGGGGGCAGCAGAGAGCCTGTGGGGTGTTCTGTGCCCAGCCCTGACCAACAGAACAATCATCAGCTGCTATGGGTTGAGTGGTGTCCCTCCCAAATTCCTGTGTTGAGGTTCTAACCCCACCCACTGCCTCAAAATGGGACATTATTTGAAAACAGGGTTGCTTGAGATGTCATTAGTTAAGATGAGGTCATTAGGATGGGCCTTAATCCAGTATGACTGATGTCCTCCTAAAATGGAGGAATTTGGACACAGACGTACAAAGAGTGCCGTGTGAAGACAGAGGCCGAGTGTGGGTGGTGCCTCTGCAGGCCAAGGCACCAGCCCTGCTGACATCTTAGTGTCAGACGCCCGGCCTCCGGGACCGTGGGACGATACACTTCTGTCACGTAAAAGCTGCTCAGGTTGTGGTACCTTGTTACGGCAGCCCTGGCAAACCAACACACATGCCCTGGGAAAGGGGTCAGCCTCCAGACCAGGGGTAGATACTGGCCAGCCCTGATGCCAACAGTGATTCTTTTTAAAATCAGCTCTGCACTCTACAAGTTGCCAGGGAGGACCGAGCTCCTCAGTATTCCCGGAACTCCCCCGGGAACAGTCCAACTTCCGGGAGGCAAAACTAATGTCTCATCTCATTCATGCGTTCAGCAAACTCTGTCTGGGTGACAGCTCTGTGGCAGGTGAGGCTGGGCACCGGGAATGTACTGGGCAGGGGGCAGGCTCTGTCCCTGCCCTTAAAGGGCTCCCTGGCAGCCTGGAAGGGAGACAGGCACTTCCCAAATACAGGCTCTTCATGGAGTGTGACGGAGAGAAGCTGGGCTGAAGGACGGCCCAGGGACCTCTGGTCTCTTTCCCTAGGGCAGCCTCCTTTCTCACGCATGCAAGGCCTTTGAGGAATGAAGATCTTGGTTCTCAGGACAGCTTCTCACAGGTGGTAGGAAAGGTGCCTCTCCCAAGGAACGTGGGGTGGCTGGCTGTCCAAGTCAACCTCTGCAGGGCCTGGTGACCCTGCAGAACACGGCCAGCACCCGCATTTTGCTGTGTGTGCCATCATCATTTTTCACCAGCGGCCCTCTCAGAGAGACCTGAGGGAGCCACAAGCGTGATGATAATAGGGACAATCTATTGTTTTACAGCTCTGTAAACCAAGGCACCAGGGCTCTGCGGAGATTGTGTGGCCAAACCCAGTCTGCCTGGCTGGTACTGGCACCTGCTGCTCTACACAGACGTGGGCTGTCAGCAGGGCTGAGGGGGATTGAAGGGGTGGCCTGCCCCTCCACACCTGTGGGTGTTTCTCGTTAGGTGGAACGAGAGACTTGAGAAAAGAAATGAGACACAGAGACAAAGTATAGAGAAAGAAAAAGTGGGCCCAGGGGACCGGCGCTCAGCTTACAGAGGACCCATGCCATCACCAGCTTACAGAGGACCCACGCCGGCACCAGTCTCTGAGTTCCCTTAGTATTTATTGATAATTATCTTTACCATCTTAAAGATAAGGGAGTGGCAGGACAATAGGATCATTGTAGGGAGGAAATTGGCAGTAAGACATATGAACAAAAAACTCTGTGACATGAATAAGTTTAAAGGAAAATGCTGTGCCTTGAGATGCATATGCAAACATCTCCATAAACCTTTTAGCAGCATTGTTTCATCCTATCACATGGGGAGAAAC
>NW_012102108.1:47408-51860 GCF_000951045.1 Mandrillus leucophaeus
GGCATCATCTTCATCGTCTTCATATTTTAGCATTGGTGAGGGTGTACACAGGAACAAGGAGGGGGGCAGCAGAGAGCCTGTGGGGTGTTCTGTGCCCAGCCCTGACCAACAGAACAATCATCAGCTGCTATGGGTTGAGTGGTGTCCCTCCCAAATTCCTGTGTTGAGGTTCTAACCCCACCCACTGCCTCAAAATGGGACATTATTTGAAAACAGGGTTGCTTGAGATGTCATTAGTTAAGATGAGGTCATTAGGATGGGCCTTAATCCAGTATGACTGATGTCCTCCTAAAATGGAGGAATTTGGACACAGACGTACAAAGAGTGCCGTGTGAAGACAGAGGCCGAGTGTGGGTGGTGCCTCTGCAGGCCAAGGCACCAGCCCTGCTGACATCTTAGTGTCAGACGCCCGGCCTCCGGGACCGTGGGACGATACACTTCTGTCACGTAAAAGCTGCTCAGGTTGTGGTACCTTGTTACGGCAGCCCTGGCAAACCAACACACATGCCCTGGGAAAGGGGTCAGCCTCCAGACCAGGGGTAGATACTGGCCAGCCCTGATGCCAACAGTGATTCTTTTTAAAATCAGCTCTGCACTCTACAAGTTGCCAGGGAGGACCGAGCTCCTCAGTATTCCCGGAACTCCCCCGGGAACAGTCCAACTTCCGGGAGGCAAAACTAATGTCTCATCTCATTCATGCGTTCAGCAAACTCTGTCTGGGTGACAGCTCTGTGGCAGGTGAGGCTGGGCACCGGGAATGTACTGGGCAGGGGGCAGGCTCTGTCCCTGCCCTTAAAGGGCTCCCTGGCAGCCTGGAAGGGAGACAGGCACTTCCCAAATACAGGCTCTTCATGGAGTGTGACGGAGAGAAGCTGGGCTGAAGGACGGCCCAGGGACCTCTGGTCTCTTTCCCTAGGGCAGCCTCCTTTCTCACGCATGCAAGGCCTTTGAGGAATGAAGATCTTGGTTCTCAGGACAGCTTCTCACAGGTGGTAGGAAAGGTGCCTCTCCCAAGGAACGTGGGGTGGCTGGCTGTCCAAGTCAACCTCTGCAGGGCCTGGTGACCCTGCAGAACACGGCCAGCACCCGCATTTTGCTGTGTGTGCCATCATCATTTTTCACCAGCGGCCCTCTCAGAGAGACCTGAGGGAGCCACAAGCGTGATGATAATAGGGACAATCTATTGTTTTACAGCTCTGTAAACCAAGGCACCAGGGCTCTGCGGAGATTGTGTGGCCAAACCCAGTCTGCCTGGCTGGTACTGGCACCTGCTGCTCTACACAGACGTGGGCTGTCAGCAGGGCTGAGGGGGATTGAAGGGGTGGCCTGCCCCTCCACACCTGTGGGTGTTTCTCGTTAGGTGGAACGAGAGACTTGAGAAAAGAAATGAGACACAGAGACAAAGTATAGAGAAAGAAAAAGTGGGCCCAGGGGACCGGCGCTCAGCTTACAGAGGACCCATGCCATCACCAGCTTACAGAGGACCCACGCCGGCACCAGTCTCTGAGTTCCCTTAGTATTTATTGATAATTATCTTTACCATCTTAAAGATAAGGGAGTGGCAGGACAATAGGATCATTGTAGGGAGGAAATTGGCAGTAAGACATATGAACAAAAAACTCTGTGACATGAATAAGTTTAAAGGAAAATGCTGTGCCTTGAGATGCATATGCAAACATCTCCATAAACCTTTTAGCAGCATTGTTTCATCCTATCACATGGGGAGAAACTTTGGACAATACCTAGCTTTCCTAGGCAGAGGTCCCTGTGACCTTTGACTGTGTACGTGTCCCTGGGTAGTTGAAATGGTGATGACTTTTAACCAGCAAGCTGCCTGCAGGCACTTGTTTAACAAAGACACATCCTGCACAGCCCAAAATCCATTAAACCTTGAGTCACCGCAGCACATGTCTCTTGCAAGGACAAGGTTGGAGGTAGGGTCACAGATTAACAGCATCTCAAATACAGAACAAAATGGAGTCTCTTCTGTCTACTTCTTTTTATATAGACACAGTAACAGTCTGATCTCTCTTTCTTTTCCCCACAGGGGATGACTTCTCCAGCCAGGCTGTGCCCCCCTGAGCTCCAGTGCTGGGAGGGCAAGGAGCCTGCAGGGATGGAAAGATCCCAGGCAGCTTCTGCCTCCTCGGAGCTGCCATCAACCTGCAGACCACCAGCTTGCCAAAGTCAAAGTTCACCACTCTCTCCCCGAAATGTACGTTATCCACAAGCTACTGGGCAAGGTCCAGTGTACCAGTGTGGCCTGATCATGTAACGGCTCTGGTGTCGGATTGCCTGGGCTCCAGTCCTGGTTTATTAGCTGAATGACCTTGGGCAAATTACCTGTGGTATTAATCCCATTCTCATGTTGGTAATAAAGACATACTTATATGTCTTTATATAATTTATAAAGAAAAGAGGTTTAATTGACTCACAGTTCTGCAGGGCTGTGGAAGCCTCAGGAAACTTACAATCATGGTGGAGGGGGAAGCAAGGAGACGTGCTGAGCAAAAGGGGGAAAAGCCCCTTATAAAACCGTCAGACCTCATGAGGCCTCAGTATCACAAGGACTGCAGCAGGGGGGAACTGCCCTCATGATTCAATTACCTCCCACCCGGTCCCTCCCATGACATGTGGGGATTATGGGAGCTACAATTCAAATGAGATTTGGGTGGGGATGAAAGAAAACAGGCACATTCCTCAACCCCAGACTCAACACAAACAGGCCCGGTACAAACACATCCCACCATATATCTCTCAACTTCCTGAGCCCAGTACAAACACATCCCACCATATATCTCTCAACTTCCTGAGCCCAGTACAAACACATTTCTCAACTCAGAGACTACCATATATCTCAACTTTAGAAAAACACCACCTGGAAAGTCTCCGATAAGGACACAGCCATTCGTGGTTTTACTGAAAGCGCGGGAACCAATAGAAAACTGCTAAATGTATAACTTAAAATGTAAACCAGTTGTAATGCTGTAACCAAAAGAATTCCCTTGTTCCTCTGTAACTTTACGTATCCTATTTACATTGGGCTATAAAAGGCAAGCACTCGCGTTGTTCGAGGCCCTCTTGTATGCTGTGGAATGGAGGGACCAAGTTCGAACTTGCAGTAAAAGATCCTTGCCGCTTGGCTTTGACTCTGGACTCTGGTGGTCTTCTCTGGGGAACAAACGGTCTGGGCATTACATCTGAGGGCTCGTCCGGGATTCCCCAAGCCCACCAGACCCCTGGTCAACGGACCTACCAGGATCGATCTGCTGATAGGTGAGCCGGCTCGTCTCTGTTTGTCTGTCTGTGTCTGTTCTGAACCTGTATCTGTGACTCGCGAGGTCTGAAACTGAAGCTGACGCAGTCCTGGCGGACGCGCTATAGGACAGCCAGCAGAGACCGGTGGGAGATGTCCCCTGGCTCTCGTCTGATCTAGATTTTTATCTGAACTGATTCTGACCCGGGCTTCCGGAGCACGCTTGCGGCTAGATATTATTTATACGCCAGATTTCCTTTACAGGAATTCTAACCCATATTCTTTTACAGGAAGAGACTACAAATTATTACAGGATGGGTAATACCCAGAGCACTCCCCTATCTCTCCTTACAAGTAATATCAAGGATGTTAGAGCAAGGGGCCATGATCTTAGTATGGAAATCAGGAAGGGAAAGCTAATTACTCTGTGCAGCTCCGAATGGCCTGCCTTTGATGTGGGGTGGCCACCCGAAGGGATGTTCCGACTTCCTGTCATCACTAGAGTAAAGTCTAAGATTTTCCTACCTGGGCATGCGGGCCACTTGGATCAAATCCCATATATCCTCATATGGCAGGACCTTGTTGAGAACCCGCCTCCTTGGCTGTCCCCTTTCCAATTAGCCCCTGAACCCTGTAAGACACTGGTTGCTTGGCCGCTAAAATTCAAGCAACCGACTGCCCCCCCCATCCTGTTCTACCTGATAGCGGGGACCCACTGTCCACAGAACCCCCTCTGTATCCCTCTGGGCCCCAGGCCCAGCCCCCTGGGCTGAGCCGCGGGAAGGAGCAGGCACACGGGAGGCGGCCGGCACACCCGGACCCGCTGAAAGTGAAAGTAACTTTGAAGGGCCGGCGGGGCAGACGCGAGGGCGCACTTTGCGGGCTAGCCCCACCCCAGCCGCCTGACTCCACAGTGACTCTACCCCTTCGGGAAATAGGACCCCTAGATGACATGGGAATCCCCAGGCTCCAGTACTGGCCATTCTCCACCAGTGATCTGTATAACTGGAAGACTCAGAGTGCTCGGTTCTCAGACAACCCCAAAGATTTAATGGCTTTACTGGATAGTGTCATGTTCACCCACCAGCCCACTTGGGATGATTGTCAGCAGCTCCTCCGAATCTTGTTCACAATGGAAGAGCGAGAGAAAATACAGGTAGAAGTTAGAAAGCTGGTCCCGGGGGACGACGGTCAAC
>NW_012102109.1:0-41284 GCF_000951045.1 Mandrillus leucophaeus
TGCCTCCAGATCTGATTCTCCTGCCTCACTATGACTTACTGAAGTACAGTACATGATTAGGAGATTTTGGAGAGAGATTGTAAAATCAGTTTCGACCTTTTGGAGTTTGAATTCCTTACAAACGTCTATGTAGATGAGTATGTAGGAAGTTGTGCATGTGTATTGATAGTCTGTGGCCTATGGATAGTGACTGAAGTAAAATTAGGAAAGAGGCATCTGGGAATAAAGTGTAAAGAAAGAAGAAAAGACAAAGACAAGGAAGGCAATGGTCATTGCTATGACTTAGTCTGCATAGAACATATGAACTCAACAAAGGAGAGTATGTTCGAGCATTTAGAGAAGTAAAGGAAAAACAATAAGACATCAAATGTTTCGGAAGCTGCAGAAAGAGGGAGCCCTAAAATAGTCTGATGATCATGTCCTGTCCAAAAAAAAAAAAAAAAAGAGAAAAGCCATAAGCAATTTGCTGAATGAACAAATCATTTTCAGCACTTACTGTATTCTACACATTTTTCTTGGGGCTGCAATTAAAAAAAAATACTCATGGCCTCAAGGACTTTAAAATGTACCATGAAAAAAATGGTCATTGCATAATTAAAGTACCAAAAAAGACAAGCATACCAAATGTACAAAATGAAAATACCAAACAAACAAACATACTATGCTCTGAAAATGTATGGGCATTATTTCTGGAAAAGTAATGCTTAAGATGTGACAAAATATGGTCAGTAAATGTTATTATAACAAGGTATATGTTCTCTAATGCCTGAGATTTGAGGAAAGGAAGACAGAAGGAGGAAAGGACCATTGGTTGGGAACCGTTAGAGAAAACCAGTTTTAATTTCTTCCGTCTACAATTAGAAAGAAAAAAGGAAGAATTAGCACAAATTTCCAATATGCACAGCTGAAACGGCATTAGATGTGTTGGAGAGACAAAAGGAAAAATATACAATCAATTTTCATAAAACTGAAAGATACTGGATCATATGCACTTGTCACACTACTATGAGAATCAGTTGGATCACATTTTGGAGCTTTTCTGTAACATTAAAAATCATTTTTGGATCACAGTTTTCAATATTTGAGTGATGAGATTTAAACTCTCTTAGAGTTTGCCATGATACATAAATTGAAAAACCTTAGGGTAAATGAAGAAATGATTTGTTTTGAAATGTCTAAAACCCAATTTATAAAACTTTTATTTTTGCAAAAACAGAAAGAATGTTCAAATAACTGAAAAAGTCTCAATAACTCTTATAAATTAAGGAATATGCACCATCTTAAATAGATCACTTTCTCAGTAACAGCTCTTAAAATTAAGCACCTTACCAATATAACGTCCTTAGTGATCTCCACAGTTTTCTTGACCTTTCTGTAGACAAAGTTTTCAGGGAAAAGATCAACTTGGCAAGTTACTAAAAGTCAAAAGGAAATCTAAAGCCTATTTTTAAGAACTGGAAAAGGCCAAAACACTTAGAATCTTGCAACATTGTATTTTTCGCACTATAGAAACTACCTTAAAATGGCAGTTTCAGAATAAATTCATTTTAAATTTGTCATTACGTAGCAATTTACCTTTTCAGATCCTAAATAACCACTTCTACATTAGTGTGTTCGAGATTTGAGATAAATAGATTATTCTGGAGTCACATAGTTTGTGATTGATTACCAGGGAGTTAGATATTACTAACACAGAGATGCATTCAGAACATCAGTAAGTAGTTTCAGACATTTTTTGTTTTGGCAATTTAGATAACAAATGCAATTAAAAAAATTACTAAGATTGAGAAAAAATTCATATATTATGATAGTAAAAAAGGAAAAAAGTAAATTTTATTGAGAAGCCAAAAGACTTTATTTGACATTTGTATAGGTATTTTAAAGCTAAAAATAAACTCACAGAGACTAGGATTTAATTGAGACGCCATGGGGATTGCTTTAAAGGCATGGAGAGCAAAGAACGATGTGAGATTTTCAGAATTTGTTACCTCTTTTTCCAAAAGAAACAATTTTCTTTTTATTGATATTATATATCAGGTCCTGAGGGGAACTTTTTGTGTTAGTTAAATCAGAAAGAAGCAATAGGAAATAAATTTAAGGGAAAAAAGAATGAGACAGAAAATAAAACAAAACAATGACACATCTATTCCAAATAGAATCCAACAACACACTATACAAAAGCAAAAACAAATATTCAAAGAGGATAGAAATTAAGCAGTATCTGAGGCTATCCCAAAAGTCTTGGTGGTTTTTGTTGTTATTGGTAGTATTGTTTTTTGTTGCTGTTATTTTTATCTCTACCATTCATTTGTATATGTCACTTTCCTTTTCAAGGATAGAGTCACAGATCCAAGGAAGTAGGAAAGGCTCATATATCGGAGTACGTATCCCCTGCTAGTCACTTATATCTATGTGATGGACTAACAACCATTTGGACAAATACCTTTTATCTTGAGTTTTAACTTTTGAAATAGCTTTATTGAGAATAACTGATATGCAACAAACTGAATATATTTAATACGTACAATTTGATCAGTTTGGAAATACACATCCGTAAAATTATCACCATAATTAAGATAATCAACATATGGGCTACCTCCAGACCTTTCTTCTCACTCCTTTGAGTTTTGTTTTGTTTTGTTTTGTTTTGTTTTGTTTAGTGGTAAGAAGACTTAACATGAGATAACCTCTGTTGACGAATTTTGACGTATACAATAGTGACTTGTTAAATACAGCCACTATTTTGTACAGCAGACCTCTAGAAATTATTTATTTTGCATGACTGACATTGTAGAGCCATTGAATGAGATGTCACCTCACACTTGTTAGGATGATTACTATTAAAAAAAAAACCCAAATGATAGCAAGTGCTGGTGAGGATGTGGATTAATTAAAAACCTTGTACACTGTTTCTAGGAATGTCAATTTGTGAAGCCACTGTGGAAAATAGAATAGAGGTTCCTCAAATTTAAAGATTGGCCAGGTGCAGTGGCAAATGCCTGTGATCCCAGTACTGTGGAAGGCTGAAGTGGAAGGAATGCTTTAGGCCAGGAGTTTGAGACCCGCCTGGACAAAACAGCAAAATCCTCCCTCTACAAAAATTTAAAAGTTAGCTGGGTGTGGTGGTGCACGCCTGTAGAGAGGCACCTTAGAAGGCTGAGGTGGGAGGATTGCTTGAGTAAGTTCAGGACTGCAGTGAATTATAAGAGCATCACTGCACTCCAGCCTGCATGGCAAAGCAAGTGTCAGCCTAAAAAAAACAAAAAACAAACAAACAAAAAAAAGAGAGAGAGAGAGAGAGAGAGAAAATACAAATATAAAAACAACAGGTAACTTCTGGGCATATTTTTTAAATAATTGAAATGAGGATCTCAAGGAGATATCTGCACCCCCATGTTCCTCACAGGTCAAGTACCTTTTAGTTGTTATAAATTGGAAAGATAAATGACTATTGATTTCATTCAAGGGCAGTAACCCCCAAAAGGAATTCTTCTACCACTTCCACTCATTGATACTTAAAACCACTGAATTTTAAAATTCGTAAGGAATGGACTATCTCAATTTAGTTCAAACATTTAAGTTCTAAATGTAAGGAATTTAAGATGAGTTAGAAGTAATAAGTATATTTATAATGAGATATAATATAAGCTAGAATTGACATGAGAGAGTTGTAAATTAAATATTAGAGTAGCATACAGGTGAATGAGTTTAATATCCAAATAGGAAAAAGGAAGATTAGAGAGTGCTTCATCCAGTAATCTTTTATAAGAACCAGTAAGTATGTTTGACCTTTGCCCCAGAGAGAGAGAGAGAGAGAGAGACCTTATCATTTTTATACTAGACCAAAAAGAAGCCTGCTCCTTAATCTGGAGGGGCACACTCTCTGTATATCCCAAGGCTGTTGGCTAAACAAATATCTTTGAAAATACAGTCTTGAACAAAGGCAGTCCTTACTTCTGCTCACAAGATGGGCAGAAATGTGAAGAGCTCATGGATAACTGTCTCACAATAGAGACAAGGCACCTCAGTAAGCCACATGAGAGATGATCTATCCCTGGAACTATGGAAAAATGAAAGGCAGAAGAGTGAATCAAGCATTACAAAAATGGGTAAAAGGGAATGAATATGCATTGTTTGGGAATGGGGGAAATGAATAGCTGAAGATTTCAATATGAATAAATGTATATCTGTTTCAAAGCATAAGATAACTATACTTGGGTAGATGCTATCTCGGCAACTACTTGCTAAGTAGAAAATGACCCAGAAAATTCACATGTAAATGATTCAACAAAACACTGTATTTGTAATCTCTATCAATTAAAATATGAACATTTTATTTGTTAACTGATATAGAAAATATTGGTTCATTTAAAGGTGATACTATCTTTGTTATTGATTCTTATATATATTAGCTAGTTTTTCTTTTGGTTCATCTTTTGACAATCAGCCCATTAGAAGCTAAATATATGTTACTTCTTAAGAAAAAATAAGCGTTTCCAGAGCTAATGAGAAGCATTGCATTTAAGTAATAAATAACCTTAAATTTAGTATAAATTTATCATAAGAATTATTCATTTAGGATATTTGGAGACATTGCCAAAAGCCAATCATGCTTGTGCATATATATAACTATGAGAAAAATCACAATTTTTATTCATGTCATGTTGTATCTAAATGATAGGTATGTGATTTATCTTACCTGCTGCAGTTGACAATTTAGTCATCAGTAAAAAACAAAATTAAATCCATTACTTTGCATGTTAGTAATCTGACCTATCGAATCATGGATCTGTTAAGCAACAGCAAGCTTTATTTGTGCTCCCAGATAACCAAAACTGATGTCAAAGAAAAAAGATTAGTATTAAGAATGAAAATTTTGAGTGCCATCTGGGATTGATGATTAAAATCAATTTCAAAATACATAATAGCAAATGTATTAGTCCGTTCTCACATTGCTGTAAAGAAATGCCTGAAACTGGGTAATTTATATATTTAAAAAAAGAGCTTAATTGACTAACAGTTCCACAGACTGTATAGGAAACATGGCAGCATTTGTTCAGCTTCTGGTGAGGCCTTAGTAAACTTACAATCACACAGAAGGCAAAAAGAGAACCAACACTTCACATGACTTAAACAGAAGGAAGGGAGCGGGGGGATGCCATATACTCTTAAAATAACCAGATCCTGTGACAACTCACTCATTCGCTATCAGGAGAACAGCGCTGAGGGGATGGTGCTAGGCCATTCATGAGAACTCCATCGCCACGATTCAATCATCTTCCATCAAGTCCGACCTCCAACATTGGGAATTGTATTTCAGCATGATATTTGGTTGGGGACACAGATCCAAACCATGTTAGCAAGTAAAAATCTCACTTAATTTTTAATGAATATTTGTAGAGTAAATTCATTATAAAGTAAATCCTAATGCAAGCAGTGATATAACAATTTTCATGCATTTTTTAGAATTTGGGCCTATGGATTTACAATCACACTTCCTAAAATTCAAAAATAAATTTAGGATATCAAGAAGAAAATGAGGTCTTAGATAGCCTTATCAAACATCTACTGATTCTAATTATTTTTTCTAATTCCATGATATTTTACTGCCTTATTTATTTCCCAGTTGGGGATAGAATCAATATTCTTATTCTTAGGTTCAGAAAAAAATAACTGACATGAATATGCCTGATGGATTCTTATCAGGTAAATTCAATATGTAGGGCAAAACAAAATGTCCTAGTGTATAAGATAAAAGTAGTCATTTGATAGTACAGAAAGTTGTGCTTTAATATCCATCTAGGAAAAAGGAAGATTAGAGAGTGCTTCATGCAGTAATTTTAAATTCTAGATTTCTGATACTTCCAGTATTATTATTTTTGGGTGGGTTTATAACATTATCCTTTTTCCTTGCTCAAAAATTTGATTTAAAAGGATAGAAAAAAATCTTAGGCCAGGAAGAGGAGTAAAACAGCACAATAAGGCAAGAAACAAAAGAAAACCACTTTGTGCTTTCTTGCAAAAAGTTGGAGGACAACCTTAAAGTTGTCTGAGAAAGAATGGGTAGGCCACTTCCATTCCCCTCACTTTGTGACATGAACATTTTAAAATTTCAATTCTGAATAAATTTGAAAATTGAAAAAGGTTATGTAGAAAAGTTTTAGATGAAAATACTTTGTGGATACTGTTGCCTGAGAAATATCACAACTATTTGGATTTAGGGACAATTCTCTGAATCAAATTGTTACAAATCATTTAAAATAAGTAAAAAGCAAAGGTCTGATTGAGTCCACCAATAATTTGTGATTGAAAAAGCCTTCAACAATTCAAATAGAAAGAAAAATAAAGCAGAACAAAGATGATCCTAGTGGACAATTTTCCTAAACTCAGTTAAAAAAAATCTTTGGTACACTTTTTCATAGACACAGCTTCTCAGAAAATTGGGCTTCTTTACTAATTATTCCCTGTGACAAATAGGAAAGATTTAGCAGAGGCACTCTTTCCTGCACTTCCCTCCTCATGAGCATCTGCCTATCAGTAGTATCCTCCAAGATTTTAAAATGTTTCTAGAAGGCAAGTGAGCAGCTGAAGACTTCTCCAACACTACCGTGTACCACTTCCCGCCCACAGTTGAACAAGAAGTAGTGAAGCAGGTTCACCCTGCACTGGTTGCCAGCTTGAGTCCAGTGAGACAGAACACCAATGCACAGAAGTTACATGAAGCAAGCTTATGACCTACAGAGTCAGGAAAGAGCAACAGAAGCCAAGGAGTCATTGTGTGCTGGTCCCGCAAGGGTCAGGAAGCTGCCCTGGCCAGTAGAGTCCCTAGTGCACATTCCCCACTTGTACCACAGATGAAAGTCTTCAGAAAGCAGCATAACTTGAGTTTTATGCCTCAGGATTAATGTGGCACAGAGGCCCAAAGTGTTGAAGGACATCCTATTGTAAGGGGACTGGAACAGAGCTTAGGCTGTTACAGTCAATTCCCTCTTATCTCAAGATATTGCATTTCCAACAAACTCTACAGCTATTCTTAAGAACTGCAAGCCAGAAGAGGTGAGGAGGAATAAGTTAGTTCAAGGCTACCCAGGGAACTATTCTGCAAAAGTGGCTCAAAAGATTACGAGAAGATGGCTTGAAGGGATGAGTGAGTAACTAATTATTTTCCTTTTAAGTTAGTGCACCATTTTAAGCAAACTGACTAATACTATTAAGAAATTAACAGTATGTTTGCTTTCATTCGAAATCCCAAAGCCTTTGTTCTTTCTGACAACGTATTTAAGGCAATGAAAGTACTGGCAACTATTCAAATAAGCTTAAAAATATTTTGCAAAAGAAAGGCAATTTTTTATATGTTATATCTGCTACTCTTGTATCATACAAATGGCCAGGACTAACGTCTGCCAGTGATGTATTTATGGAAATATGGGCATTACATTTGGCTGGGAAGAATTTCAAGTAGATAAACCAAAACAGAGCGATTAAAAAAAAGTATATCTAGTGTATGTGACATTCCTTTGGGAAACCATCTTTTCTTGGCCAAGCAAATTTATAAAATAAAAAATGAGGGTCTTATCATGTTAAAAGACATGAAATATACCTGTGAATGTTATAAAGAGAATATTTTGTTTGGCATTGGTTTATAAAATTACGTTTTGATGTGAAAATTATTCTGAAATTACAGAATAAGCACGTAGATTTTTTTTCAAAGCACAAAACAAACAAACAAACAAACAAACAACAACAACAAAAAAAACGAGTTCCTGGAAAGGAAGGGAAATATTGCCACCTGAATATATTTGCCTGAAAAAATAATTGTCTCCTTTTAAGAGCTGGCTCTGTCATTGGTGTTGAAAAAAGCATAAAAAATTAATTCATATGGTTTAATTTTATTTTTTATACTTATGAGTTTTAGACTTACGTACTTTTTCTTTCTTAAGAATGAAGTCGCTTACATTTGCATTTAATACATGGTTAAGTTTATGCAATTGATATATTATTAATTTGTATTATTCATCAGTATTTTTGATTTTCAACTGGTTCAGCTGGTGCATATTAAGTGACAACTGCCAAAAATGTAAATTAGAAAATAATCACTTTTTCCAACACATTTCACTTAATCAATTTGGTGATGGGTTGATCTACTTTTGTTTTTGTTTAAGAGCTTATGTTATAAAACAGTTGTCAGATAATTCAATTACATCCTGTAGTAACACAAAATTGGCCAAAGATTTATAACATCAAATTAAATTTAGAAATCTAAAACTTGTATATGGATAATTATTTTATGATTACATTATTGGCATATTATATAAAGCTCTTTATTTTCCAAATGATTATGAAAATAAAATGGCATTCTCAAATAGGTTTAAAATATAACCGAAGAAAATGAGAGAGCAGAATGTTATACTGGCTTTCAGTTTGTAATCCTAGAAGGAGATAGCTGGACAGTGTAGGCCTATTGCCACGTGACACACAAAAATCAGAGAACTATCATGACAGCATAGGGCACATTGGCTGTAAAAGGACATGAGTTAGCTCTACTGCACCTCCCTTAATTCTTGCTGTTCCATGAAAGGTATTCCCATGTTCCCCAAAGCACCACACAACAAAATATAATAAAACTCAGACTCAGCATCATGCAGGAGAGCCTCTGGAAAGTGGAAACTATCCTAGTTCCTTTGGGCTACTATCAAAAATGTCATACAACGGGTAGCTAATAAAGTAAATAAATTTATGTTTTCACAGTTCAGGAGCCTGAGAAGTTCAAGATTAGAATGCCAGCACATTTAGTGTCTAACATGTCTAAGGAGTTGAGTAAGCTCTCTGTGGTCTCATTCATAAGGAGACTAATCCCATTCATTAGGACTCTACCCTCATGACTTAATCACTTCTCAAAGGCTTTAGCTCCAAATACCATCACATAGGGGATTAGATTTCAGTGTTGGAATTTGAGGAGGGACAAAAACATTTAGTCTGTAGCAGAGAGATGCCCAGTTTTAGAAGCTTTGCAGGGATTGGGGGGTGCAGATTAGCTGCTAAACGGAGGGCATGTAGAATATAGCTGAAAGGCAAAGGTGTCTACAGCAATACAAGAAAGACACTGATCTCTGAACAAGTCAAACAAACAGACCATGGGTTCAACACTTGAGACTTCACTAGCAGATGCCAACAAGCCATACCAAAGCCTGAAGAAGTCACTAGTTAGAAAGCCAAAGGACAAAGAGGAAAGAAGGTGATCCTTCATGTGTGCATCTCAGGTATTCTCTCCCCTTATGCATGCCCTGAGTCAACCAAATGTCTATTTAGGTAGTGAGAAAATCCCAGGAAGATGGATTTTTACCTAAAAGAGGCTACTTAAATTAGAAAAGTCTGACACACTACTGTATTTTAATTAATACAAGAAGCCATAATTTTTAAGATTTTAGAGGTGTTAACGTGCTTAAAAATGTGATTTAATTAAGAATGAAGAAAAGAATAATACTGAGAAAAGGACTATTAATACATATACATAAAATTGTATTTGCCAACCTCTACCATACCTCTGAAGCTGTTATTTGTGGCTGTCTCACCTGAACTAGTCATTGTAAATCATCTTTGAATGGGGCCTCTTAACACAGGGAATAATAATCTATAGGTATAATTGCTTATTTAACCAGGAATGATTTCAGCAGTCCAAACAACATACTTGAAATAAGAAATCTTTTTAGAGTTCTCTACAACCTTTATTTTCTGAAATGCCCTATCTCCCTTACCTCATATATATCTGATGTCATAGACTACAATGAAATTTTATTATCCCACTTTGTTCTAACTGCTTAGAAAATGACTCTGTAAACTCTACTAGCAGTTTTGATATATCCATTAAGTGTATTTTAATTAACACCAGAGAATTTCTCAAATACCGATTTGGATTTATTATACAATATCAACATGAGTCTAGAATAGCAATATGTGTCAGGAAACAATTAGTTGATTCTTTATGAAGCTTCAACTTCGATATATGAATACATGCAATTAGAAGATTTTCTATGTTTATATAGTTGGAATACTAACTAAGATCATTTCCAATTAATCCCTATTTTCCTTAGCTATATTTCTCTTATTTCAATTTTAAAATCGTTCATTCATTCTCCTTTTATAATTGCAATAATCAGGAGAACACCTGATGGTCTGAGGGTATTCAACTTTGCTCCGCAGGGGACACTTTGTGCTCTATTTTGCAAATAGTTTGAAATTTGAATTTCCCCTCTATTATATCATGAAATACTCATCTATCTATCTATCTATCTATCTATCTATCTATCTATCTATCTATCTATCTATCTATCTATCTATCTAGATAAATAGATATTTCTTAATATATACATATTCTTAGATTAACTTTAAATGATTGAGTTGTTCTCAGGATTACTAATACACTTAAATTGGTGATTTTCATGTGTACTTTTACTGCCTATTAGAAAGACACTTTTTAGATATTTGTGAGAGTATATTTGTTTGTCAGAATGGCTGCAAGGACTTCTTACATTCAAGAACAAGTGACAAAGGATGCTAAGTGTACCACGTATGCATAAGACTGTCTTACACAGATAAGCGCTTTGCCACTTCCTACAGGAAGCAGCTTACAGGATATTGCACCAGGTATAAACCTTTTAAAATTTATCACTAGGACTTAACTGTATTTCATGTTTGAACAGAAATATTTTTGCGTAATTTCACATAACACTAACCTGAAAATAAGTACTGAGGAAAGATTATAAGAACAGTTTCATTGTGGTTCCTGTCAGAAATTTTACTAAGAGTTGTTTACTGGACTTGCCATGCACATTATCTGTGTAAGTCTATAACTGTTGATATTGTACAATCATGCCTGTGCATTTTTGTATGATAATAGACATTATTTTATTTTAATGGACCTACCTTCTAGACATTATATTGATTAATAAACTTTCCACTCATGTGTGGGATTAGTCAGTGATTTCTCCAATAATGCTGCATCAGAAATTAACCATAAATGCAGTAGCATAAAACTATCTCCATTAATTTCTTGCCTTTTTCAACTAATTTAATAGTTAGAGTTTTAGATTATTTGGGGTATATTTTTCTCCAATTAGAAGGTCGAACTCAGGTCTGCTCCACCAATCTCTCATTCTCTCCTGAACCAGAGATAATCTGAAGCACGTTCTTTTGGTTTGAATATAGAAGCCCAAAATATATAGCTTAAATGAGTGAGCACAGTTCAAATTTTTGCTCACATGACATTTGTTAACATACTTGGCCAAAGCAAGTCACATGGCCAAGCCAAAAATCTAAAAATGGGAAAATACACCCCATTCATCATGAAGCTAAAGCAAGACATACGACCTATTCTAACATTACTGAGGTGGAAAAGTATATGTCTCCTATGCAGTCATGTTAAGGAGACAAAGTTAATGTTTGCTGTAAAATAACCTAAAATGATAGGCATTATATTGATTTTTATTAAATTAGGTATAGAATTGGATCATGGTATCTATGACTTTCATTGAACACAGTACGCTGCTTTAAAATAAGCTTTCCAGCCGGGCGTGGTGGCTCTCGCCTGTAATCCCAGCACTTTGGGAGGCCAAAACAGGTGGATAACCTGAAGTCAGGAGTTTGAGACCAGCTTGACCAACATGGTGAAACCCCATCTTTACTAAAAATACAAAAATTAGCCGGAAGTGGTGGCGCATGCCTGTAATCCCAGCTACTCCACAGGCTGAGGCAGGAGAATTGCTTGAACCCAGGAGGCAGAGGTTATAGAGAGCCGAGATCATGCCATTGCACTCCAGCATGGGTAGCAAGAGCAAAACAATGTCTCAATAAATAAATAAATAAATAAATAAATAAATAAATAGGCTTTCCGTTTAGAATGCACAAGATATATTCAAGTTGGACCACATCCTGAATTATAAAATAATCTTAAGATTTTGAAAAAATTGAAATTAGGTAGATTATGCTCTCTGACCATGTAGTAGGCAGAAAATGGGCTCTGCAAAAATGTTCTCATCCTAATCCTCAAAACCTATTAATCGGTTATAGGCAATAGGAATATTGCAGATGAGACGTAGTTAAGAATTTTGAGATGAGAATATTATTCTGGATTATCTGCATTGGCCCAGTGTAATCGCAGGATCATTTTAAGAAAGCCACAGAAGGATTAGAGTCAGAGGAATTGTCACTAGAGAAACAGAAGTGTTTCAAAGTGTTGCCAGTTCTACAAGAGGACCACGTCAAGCAATCTGAACGATTCTAAAAGCTTGGAAAGGCAAGCCCCTAGCAATCTTTAATCTACTTCCGTTTCTACAAATTTTCCATCTTGTACCATGTACTAGAACTTTAGCTCTTTTATGGCTAAATAATATTCCAATTTTATGTGTATGAAACATTTTATTTATACATTCATCATCTGTTGATAGACATTTGAGTTGTTTCTAACTTTTGACTATTTTGAATAATGTTGCAATGAATATTGACATAAAATTATCTGAGTCTCTTTTTGATTATTTTGTTTTAATATTTTAAACTGCAATTCCTATGTCAGATGGGAATTCCATGTTTTAATTTCCTTTAAAGCAACTGCCAAGTTGCTTTACAAATTGACTGCAGAATTCTTATTCCCATTAGTAATGCAGAGGGTTTCATTTTCTCCATGTCTTTGCCAAAACTTTTATGTGTTTTTATTATAGACATTCTAGTAAGTGTGAAATGGTATCCCATCATGGTTTTGATTTGAATTACTACAAATGGCAAATGTTGTTAAACAGTTTTTCTTTGGCTTATGGGTCATTTATATGGCTCCTTTGGAGAAATGTCTATTTAAGTCTGATGCTCATTTTTTATTTGGATTGGTTGTCTTTTTGTTGATGAGCTATATCACTTATGTTTTGGTTATTAAACTCTTATAAGCTACATGATTTGCAAATATTTTATCTCATTCTATAGGCTATTTTTCACTTAATCACATTCTTTAATGTATAAATATTTTAATTTTTATATAGTCAAATGCATCTATTTTTCTTTTGTTTCTTACGTTTTTGTTGTAATATTTAAGAATTTATTGCCAAATCTGAGGTCAAGAAAATTTATCCCTATGTTTTTGTCTATGAATGAAATGGTTTTACCTCTCAAATTTAGGTGATTAATCCATTTAATTTTTTAAATGGTCTTATGTAGAGAGCCACCTTCATTATTTTGCATAATAATATTCAGTTGTCCTACTTCCATCACTTGAAGAAAGTATTGTTTTTCCATTGAATGTATTAGGCACCTGTGTTAAAAATTAATTGTCTCAAATGGATGAATTTATTTTTAGACTCTCAATTTGAGCAGTCTATGTGTCTATCCTTACATCAGTGACACACTGTTTTAATTACTGTAGCTTTTTAGTAATTTGTAAATTCTGAAAGTGTAAATTCTGCAAATTTTTCTTCATCTTCAGAGTTTGAATATGTGAGGCACCTTAAAATTCTATATAATATTGAGGATCGTTTCTACAAAATAATGCCACTTTAAGTTTGATAAGGATAACTTGAATTGTAGGTCCACTTTGAGTAGTATTGCCATCTTAATAATGTTAAGTCTTGTTATTATAAAAACAGAATATCTTCCCATTTATTTAGGCCTTTTGTAAATTTCTCACCTCTTTGATTAATTTTATTTCTAGATATTTCATTCTCTTAGATACTATTGTAAATGGAATTGTTTTCTTAATTCAAATTTCTGATAATTCATTGCTGTTGTATAGAAGCCAATCTGATATTTGTATGTTGATTTTGTGCCCTGTAACTTTACTGAACTTGCACATTAGCTTTGATGCTCCAAGAATCTTTGTGGATTTCTTGGGATTTTTTACCCATAGGATCATGTCAAATGTGAAAGTGAAAGTGAAGTATTAAAGTCCCCAGTAGATAGCTATTGTAGAGCTGTCTACTGCTTTCATACTGTCAATGTTTGCTTTGTATATTTGGGGCTCTATGGGTTGGTGCATGTATGTTTATAAGAATTATACCTTCTTAATAAATCAAATATTTCATTAATATATAATGTTTTCAATATTTTATAAAAGTTTTTGTCTTAAATCTATTTTATTTGATATTACTATACTTACTTATCTTTCTGTTAGTTACTATTTCCATGAAATGTCATTTTTCAACCTTTCACTATCAATATATTTGTGTTTCTGAATCTAAATTAATCTTTTTTTATAGTTAGCTCTTTTTCTTAATATGTACTGCCAATGTTTTACTTTGGAAAGGTAAATTTAAATAATTTACATCGAAAGTAAATATTGATTAGGAGGGACTTATGTCTGCCATTTTGCAATGTGTTTTCTGTATACTGCATATATTTTTATATCATTGCTTTCATTACTGTCTTTTAAAAAATTTTAGCTGATTCATGTATTAAACTATATTGATTTTCATCTAATTTTCTTTTGTGTACACTCTTTAGATTATTTTATTATTACCATGGTGATTATATTTGATTATATTTAACATCCTACATGTATAATAATTTAAGTAGATATAATATAAAAATACATATAAAATCTCTGCTTATTTACAGCTACATCTCCTCATCTTATTATTAACACCGATTATATCTTAATACATTTTGTGCCCAGATAGCATAGAATTTTAATTGTATTTTATACATTTGTGCTTTAAATCATGTAGGGAATGAAAAAGAAATCACAAATCAACATTACAATAATACAGACATATATTTGACCAGGCGTGTATTTACCTTTATTGAGTTTTTATTTTTTCATAAGGCTTCAAGTTACTAGCTGGTGTCCTATTGTTCAAACTGAAAGAATTCCTTTCTTATTTCCTGTAGGACAAGTCTAGTTGTAATGAGCTCCCTTCTCTTTTGTTTACCTAGGAATGTCAATAAATTCTTTGTAAATCATAAAAGACAATTTTGCTTGTTATAGAATTATTGGTTGATTTATTTTTATTTTCCTTCAGTACTTTAAATATGTCATCCCATAGTCTTTTGCCTTCCATGGTTTCTGATGAGAAATTGGCTATTAATTTTATTGTACATTATGAGTTACTTCTTTTCTGCTGCTTTCAAGATTCTCTGTTTATGAGTTTTGACAATTTGATTATATTGCTTTTCTGGGTATAAGCCTCTTTGACTTTATATTATTTATAATTTATTATTCTTTATAGATTTATAGATTCATATGTTTCATAAATGCCGGACTCACAGACCACTTAGGCTCTGTTTACTTTTCTTATTTTTCTTCTCCTCAAACTCAAAATTTCAACTGTCCTGTCTTTCAGTTTGCTGATTCTTTCTTCTGCATGCTCAAATTGGAAGTTTTAATTTCAGTTATTGTATTTTTAGCTTTAGAATTTCTGTTAGGTTTATTTTTATAATTTCTGTCTGTTTATTGATGTTCTTTCTTGTTTGATTACTGCATTATTTTTCTAATTACTTTAAGTTCCTGTCTTGTTTATGCTTTATCTCTTTAAACATACTTGAAATAGTTGTTTTAAAGTCTTTGTCAAGAAAATTTGAGGTCTGGGCTTCCTATAGAAGGTTTTTATACATTTATTTCTTATAATTTCACCATACTTTTCCTGGTGCTTGGTATACCTTGTGTTTCTTTGTTGAAAACTGGACCTTTGAATATTAAAAGGTGGCTACACTGAAAATGAGATTTTTTCCTTCTTAGAGTTTAGGTATTGGGAGGCTGCAGTGTTTCATTTTCTTAGTGATTTTTCCAAACTAGTTTTTCCAAAGACTGTATTTCTTGTTATGTGTGGTCACTGGAGTTTCTGTCTTCAGTTCACGTTGAGCTAGTGTTTTGGTAGACGTTTCTTCAAATGAAAGAAGCTAAAAAGAAACAAAAGGAAATAAAAGAAAAGAATACAATTACAAAAAAAAACATTAAAAATAACCAAAAAAATATTCTTTTTGTTATTTTATATTATCTGTGTTCTGAGATACTTCTTCAACACTCAGTGAAGCTTGTATTGAGCATAGGAGCCAATCCAAGGTGAAAACTTACGGCATTCTGCAGTCTTTTCTGAGTATGCATCATGCTTTTGGCATAAATGTGACTTTCCAAATCTCCCATATATCGGAGTGTTTTTTTAATATTCTAATTTCTCCAGGAATCTCCCCAAGTTTTTCTTTCAAGTTGTAGGTGATTTAATGTACACATTGATCCTACTATTTTTCAGTGGGCATCTGTGGGCTATAAGTTTTATTTCCAGCAAATTTGAGCAATGGTTTTTATTCCTGGCCATAGTTCCAAGTTACGAAAAACAAAGTTGACTACTTTGCATCAGTCTCTTAGCTAGACCCCAAACAAGTTATTACAGATATAATCTGTGAATAATACGTGAAGAAGGTCTGTTTTGCTTTCTCTAAAACCAAAGGTCAGGATTCTATACTGAAAACATGATCTGTAGCCATTACAAGACTGCCACCATGGTTGATTATAAATCTTTGACTATTGTCAAGAGTTCTGAGAAAGTTGTTTCTGATACTTTCTGCTTTTTAGAAATGTTTTCATGTGGGAAAGGAGTTTGTAGTTGCCTACTCCATCATCTTTTTCTGATGTTACTCCTCAACATAATTTTCATATTTTTTTAGCAAAAAATAGCAGCCTTACACATAATGACATTTTTGTGACAAGAAGATGAGCCTAACAACCTTTGATATTTAATATGATCATATTTTTCTTCATGTGTACACCCCAATTATTTAAACCCTCTTATCTTGTCACATGCAAAATGTCTTTAAAAAATACTAAAATATGCCACTTTAGAGTTCACAAACATATTGTGAACTTTTATAATATTTGTATATATACTTCTTATATCATTTGTCATTATGTTTTACTCAGAAAAAAACTAACAAATCCATAGTTATTGACTTTATGCTAAGTACTTATAATGGTTTTCCGATAATTATAGAAGTTAATTTTAAATATGTTATTTAGAACTTCTTTCATTGAATATGTTACGATTAGTTACATTAGATACATCTTTACTGAAGAAGTATTGTTCATAAAATAATGATTTATTTTTATGTAATTTGGATATTTCCACATTTTTCTCATGTTAAAAATATACTTTATTTTTAATCTTATTTTTGAACCAAACAAGAGAAAAGAAATATGGTGAGTTATTTGACTGTAAACTACCTAGTTCTTTACCACATGAGTCTAAAAGTATCAAAGGGGCAGGTGTTGGAGCATCATTTCAATAGAAAAAATAAAAATAGAGCCTAAGCCCTTGTGGCAGATGTCAAGCATGCTGACAGCTGTTAAAAGAAAAATCATTTTCCTGATCCAGTGCAAGGAGACAGCCTGTAAGATTAAAGATGTATCTCTTCATCTATGTTTTTGGCAGATCGTTTCCACTGAATAGGGCCTGAAAGGTACTTCAGATGAGTAAAGGACTCCAGGAATTTTCATCATCTCAACCACACAAAAGGTATAATGAAAAATCAGAAAGTAAAGAAATATAGAAAAATAAGAACAAAAACCTAAGCTGACCAATATTTTTGTGTGGTCTTAATCTCAAATATTACTAAGATAATATTTTTCTTGTTTAAAATACTCTAAGTACTCCAGTGGTAAAGAAATAAGACACCAAACAGTAAATGGCACATACTAAGAACTTAATAAATAATTATTAAATGAATGAATCAAGTGAACTTGATAATACAAAAATATTTGTTTGTAATTCATGGATTACCTTAGTTTATCTTGTCATCTGAAATGTTATCCAGTAGAATGGCTATTATCAAAAAGAAAAATATAGCAAATACTAGTGAAGATGCAGAAAAAGGAAATTCTTATGTGCTATATCATTGGAAATGTGAACTAGAACAGCTATTATAGAAAACAGTGTAAAAAAATCCTTGTAAAATTAAAACAAAAGCTACTACACGATCCAGTAGTCCCTTACTGGGTATATATCCAAAAGAAATAAAATCAGTATGTCGAAGAGGCGCTTGCACATCCTTTACTGCATCACTATTTATGACAGTTGATTTAGGTTGGAATCAACCTGAATGTCCATCTATAGATGGATAAAGAAAAGATTACACACACACACACACACACACACACACGAAGACACATACAACGTAATCATTTCATTCAGCCATTAAAAAAAGAATAAAATCCTGTCATTTGCCACAACATGGATAAACCTAGAGATCACTGTTAAATGAAATAAGTCAGACACAGAAAGACAAATACCACATGTTCTCACTCATATGTGGAGTCAGGAAAAGCTGATTTCACACAACTAAAGAATAGAGTAGGAATAATGGTTACTAGAGGCTATAGAGACAAAAGGCGAGGGATGACTGAGAGAGAAGTTGGTCAATAGATCCAAAAGTTATAGTTAGACAGAACAAGTATTGGTGTTTTATTACACACTAGTGTTACTATAGCAAATAACAGTGTATTGTATATTCCAAAATATAAGAGATTTTGAATGTCATAATCACAGAAAAATGATGAATGTTTAAATTGATGGATATAGTAGTTATCCCGATTTGATCATTATACTACGCATACATGCACTGAAACATCACATTTTACTCCATAAATATGTGCAATTATTATGTCAATTATAGAGTTCAAAATTAAATTTTCGAATGTTACTGTTAATTCGTATTAATTTTATTAAATTCTCAATATTTTAATAACAAGTTTAGTTACACAAATGATTTTGTGCATATTCACTAGTAAAATTTTTAATATTAGAGTAAGATTAAAGTTGAAAATGTCTTTTAATACCCAATTCAGGAATGTCCTTTCTCTCCTGGTTTATTATATTTGTTGTTCCATTTGTAAAACAATTACATAACAAATATAGTAGGTAGTACAACAGAGTGTAATTATTTGTAAATTACAGTGTTTTAAAAAAGTAAGAGTATATCTTAGCAATGTTTTCATATTAATACACATAGAGCTACACAATTTGCATAGTATTCCATACTATGGATAAATTAGAGGTTAATTATTTGTTTCCCTACTGGTAGACATTTAGTATTTATAAGTCGTTTTTACTATTGCAAATATTGCTACCATCAATGCTGTTGTATACATCTTGCATTTTCTAAGTGTTCCTTTAAATGTAGAAATTGACAAGTAGAATTATCAGGCAAAGAAATACATACTTTAAATTTAAGTTGAAATTTGCCTCATTTTGTGTAAATGCTGTAATATATTTATTTTGTTACTTTTACTGTTATTAGTGTGTTCACTGATAAGCTGTCCTTACCTCACATGTCTATTCAAAACAGATATATTTTCAGATAAGATGTTAGAATATAAGTAAAATATGTTCATTCCAAAATATCCTTCTTATGTTTTCTCTGACATAAATTCTCCATCTCAGGAAGAAGTATTATGAATTATACCTTGAAAACTTGTACAAATTTTCCTCCTATGTTAGTGTATGTTCTATGCTCTACTAAGCTGCATTATATATTTTGTTTAGGCTCCATTTAAAATTTCCAGCTTATTTAAAGGTGACTTAATCCCATGATAACATTCTCAGATGTCACCAAGGGTTCAAATCTTTACTTTCTAAATGTCAGACATAGTGCTTTGCATATGATCAATATATTCCAAATAAGTATAGCTTTATAAATATTAATTACACCAAGGCCATCTTTATAAAACTCAAGTCAGTTTTCTGGATTCGTTTCTTTGTATTAGTTTTACTATATATGGACCTGAGATATTTAAAAATAAAATACATATTCAGTAGAATTCAAATTGATCTGTTATTTTTGGCAAAACAATATTGAAAACATTTCAGAATATACACATTATTTTCATAAATAGTCTGTAGTAAAGATATGATGCAGTGTCATAATCATTAATGTCAAAAAGCTTTTTTTAGTGTCCAACTTCTCTTTCTGCAATTTAAACCTATTATTTCCTGTCTAAATGCGAGTAGGGACTTAGAAAACCACCTACTACCACATATACTATATTTGAAAGTTACTAAATTCTCCCACCATTGTGTCTCTCAGTTCTGTTCTTTGGTTGTTTGTTTGTATGTTTGTTTGAGAGAGTTTCACTCTTGTTGCCCAGGTTGGAGTGCAGTGGTGTGATCTAGGCTCGGGGCAACCACCACCTCCCAGGTGATGTATTTTTAGTAGAGACGGGGTTTCTCCATGTTGTTCAGACTGGTCTGGAACTCCCGACCTCAGGAGATCCACTCGCGTCGGCCTCCCAAAGTGATGGGATTACAGGTGTGAGCCACTATGCCTGGCCTTAGTGTGTGTATATACACATACACACACACACATACACACACACAAAAAATATATATATACACACACTAAATATATATATATTTATATAATATATATATATACACACACTACATAAATCTTTCAGATGGAAACTATTTCCAATGTGACTTTTTAAAATTTTGCAAATCATATGTACACTATGTACAGCAAACTAAATATAATATCTTTCAAAGGAAGCCTTTGAGAGTCATATGCTGCTGTTCTTAAATTCAACAATCATGTTTGCTTTGGTTTTAAGCATGATTACCACTATTAAGTTTTTACTTTGAAAAGGAAATGAAAATGCCCAAAACACAGTTGCTTCCTCCTCTTATAAACACTGAGTATGATGACCAGAGACAGTCACTGGAAGAATTGTAAGGATATAAATATATTTTAAAAGTTGTATTTAAAATGTTGTATTTAAAAGTTGTATTTAAAATGTTATATTTAATAACACTAAAGTTATTGAAATGTTATATTAATATAAATATGCTTTAAAAGTTGTATTTAAAATGTTATATTAATGGAATAGATCTTTGTGCTTGTTTAAGCATTCATTTTTGGATCACAAACATTTATTTATTCATTGGCAATGGCAATATTCATCAATACTTTGATAACACCAGAGGAATGAGTATGTATCTCTTGAAGAAAAACGATATTGGACTTGGATTTTACATTTTAGTGTCCCTTTTTGAGTAAAGACATTCCTTGACTGTGTCTTAAGTATTTTTCTCTGAATGTTTGTAACTTACACAACACCAAACAGTGCCTTATATTCCTTAGGTATGTGTTACAGGCTGACTTGCATCCCACCCAAATTTGTATGTCAAAGTCCTCACCTCCAGTGCCTAAGAATGAATGTGTCAGGATTTGAAGATAACATTTTAAAAAAAGAAATTATTACATTAAAATTAAGTCATTAGGGTGGGCCTATTCCAATAGAACTGGTGTCCATATAAAAAGAGATTTGCATATAGATACACATACAGGGTAGATCATGTGAAGACACAGGGAGAAGACAGCCATTTACAAGTCAAAGAGAAAAGCCTCAGAAGAAACTAAAACCTTGCCACCACCTTGATCTTTGGATTTATAGCCTCCAGAATTGTAAGCAAATATATGTCTGTGTTTAAGACACCATATCTGTGATAGTTATCATGACATCCCAACAAAAAACACAATATTCAATTTAAAAATTGTGAAATAAATGAAGCTCACAACAGGTAAAGCAGAATGGTGTAGGGGAAGAATGATTTTATACTAAATGATCTTTTTAAAAATGTATGTTAGTCTTACGATACTCAATTTGTAGTCAACACAATGTGTGGCCAGTTGTTTAAGGGAAAGACAGAGACAATTATTAAATTTTTAATAAGAATATAATATACTAGTTAGAAACTGATATTAATAATTATATAAGGAAAAGGATACAACATACATTTTCTCCCTCTATATTGAGAGAGATTGTCATTATTTAATTAAGATTATTATCATTATTTGGTATTATATACTTTTCATGTATTCATCTTGTATAAGTATCAAACACACACAGTAAATAACAGATGCAAAACTTCTTAGGATGTGGCATACTTTTCTCAGAGAAAATTTTAAATAAAGTAATAAATAGTATGCCATTTTACAGTGAATTTGTTCCATATGTAGAAAAAACTAAGATATGGGTAATTAATATGATAGACTGTGTGTGTTTGATACTTATACAAGATGAATACATGAAAAGTATATAATATTAAATAATGATAATCTTAATTAAATAATGACACAATCACTCAATATAGAGGGAGAAAATGTATGTTGTATCCTTTTCCTTATGTAGTTATTAATATCAGTTTCTAACTAGAATTTTATATTCTTATTAAAAATTTAATAATTTTCCCTGTCTTTCCCTTAAACAACTGGCCATACATTGTGTTGACTACAAATTGTTTTAATTCACAGACAGTATTGCAGAAATTGAAAGATAATTTTAATACTTTCCCAGCACTACAAATTATTTACATCTATACACACATATTAACTCTCCCCTGTAGTATCTCTGGGTGAACCATCCTTGCTCCTAAGAAAACTCTTGTACCTGTTTGCTACAATCTATCTATCCTTTTCAACATGACACACACATGCTTTGGCAAGTTTCCCTTTTACATCTGTAATATCAGATTGTTTCTCTGTATGGGATCATTCCCATCATAGTACAAACGCACAATAAATTCTCATCTTAGAAAAAAAAATTTCATACCTATAAATAAAAATTATCCTCCCTTGACCCTGATATTCTTCCATGTCACTCCTAAATGTGTACAGAAAAGTTTTTACATGTAGAGCTTACACTTATTCAGCTCCCATTATCTCTTACACCGATTTTAATCAGGCTTTTATTCCTTCCAAGGAAGCAGTTCATTTCTTTATTGACTACCCACTTCAACTGGGCTTTTTTTTTTTTTTTTTCCTTAAACAAGCAAATTTTCAGCATTTCTTACTTGAAATAACACATTGTGGACAATGAGATACAGCAATGAACTAAATAAAGCTAAACAGAATAAATCAGGTGTCCTTTTTCATTGGTATTATAACACGGAATGCATTTGAACCGCAAAAAATAATGACATCATGTCTTTTGCAGCAACATGTTCAGAACTAGAGGCCATCATGTAAAGTAAGGTAACTCAGCGAAACAGAAAGCCATCCCACATTTTCTCACTGATAAGTGGGAGTTAAATAATGGGTACACATGGATATACAGGATAGACTCACAGTCACTGGAGTCCCCAAAAGGTGGCAAGATGGGAGGGTGGTAAGGGTTGAAAAATTACCTTTTGGGTACAAGGTTTACTATTTGGGTATTGGGTACACCAAAAGCCTACACTTTACCACTGTGCAATATAGCTACGTAACAAACTGCACTTGTACCTCCTAATTCTATACAAATTTTCAAAATATTTAAAGAAATTAGATAGCAGGAAAAATTAGTTCTTTAGAACTTCCTACTCACAGTATATTCTGTGGACGACTAGCATTGGCATCATCTAGGAACATGTGAGAAACAGAAACCATCAGGCTCTATGACAAACCTGTAGAATCAGAATTTCCATTTTTACTGAAATCCCCAGGCAATTTAAATAAACATTAGAGTTTAATTTAGGAAGCATTGGAAAACTCTTAACAGAAGACACCTACTTGGAAAATATGTAATAGACCTCTAATATTTTGTAAATTCATATTTATGAATTATTTTAATCCATCATTTATTTATTAGTATCTTTGCTTGGTGTTATTTCTGTGGTTTGCATTATAAATTCCAGTTTATAATTTCATTTCCTGTTTATAGATTTCATTTAGTTGCAAGAAACAGAATAGCCAGTACCACAGATATAAAATGTGATTGCCATTCTTGCAGCAGCTCAACAGCATCACTACTGATATTTATCTGATTATCTCAAAAATTCAGTAATGTTGCAGGATGGTTTTTGCCTTCAAGCTGGAAAAAAAGAGAAGGGACATAACAAGCATGGTTTCTGTTTTCATCAGAAAAGTAGAAGCTTTACCCAAAGCATTCTCATCACAAAACATATCATCTTATTTGTTGTGTGCCAAAAGTGGGTAATTTGGCTACAACTAGCGGCAAGATAGACTAGAAAAGTAACTACATGGCTTTCTAGGTTATATACAAAAAGATTATAAGAGCAAATATGATTAGAAATGTCTCTTGGAATAGAAAAGCATCAGTGTCTGCCACAACATCATAGATATACTAACTATGTCTTTAAACTTTAAATAGACACTTATAATAATTATTTATCACTACTACTACCACCAGCATGTCCATCTCCACACTAAGTATCACCATTGTAGATTTTCTCTTAATGAAGAATCTCAGGACCTACTAACTTTGCTGCTACTCTCATACGGATCCAGTGGTTTAGGTCATTCCTAGGATTTAAGTCACACAATATGGGCACAAATAACACACAAAATATATATTCTTTATGTTAAAAGTAAAAAGAATGGAATATATTTGTGGTGAGCAGATACTCCTTTGCTGTCTTTGAAGAAGTATGCTCACATGTTTTGAGTTGCCTAAGAAGATATGTGCATGGCAAAAACTGAGAAGTCTCCTGCCAATAGCCACATGAAGACTGAAGCATTCAGTCTGACAGCCTGGAAGCCTACCACCTGGGTTGCAGCTTTACAGAAGTCACCATGCCATGCCTGGACTCCTGACCCCCAGAACCAGTAAGATCATGAATGGGTATTGTTTTAAGCTGCCTGTTTGTGTTAATTTCTTACACATTGATAGATAACTAGCAACAAATTCAGTTTTTAAATAATATATAATTTGGTATCTTTAATTTGCCCATAAATAATGATTGCTGAGACATTTTTATGAAAATATTTGGCGTGTATTTTAAAAATAGAACTCCATTGTTACCAAAATATCACTATCAGTGCTTACCATAGCTTTTCTGTACAGAATATGCACTTGTTGCTGCTAGTCTCTAGAAGCGACTTTTTATCTTTTTTTAGTCATGCAAAAATGTATTTATATTTGTTTTACCATAATTTAATTTAATTTATATTGCCTACTCCTATTTTCCAAAATAAAAGAAATGCAATCTTATTCAATTCAAATTTATCTCAGTTCTAGGTTTAGACATCTCTTTAAAAATCTCTTACATTAGACATTAAAAAGAGGAGATATATGTATTTGGTTATTATTTTTAAACAAAGACATCTATTGAAAAAAACAATCTTTTTTTTTAATTTTTAAACTTCTCTTTTAAGTTCAGGGATACATGTACAGGTTTGTTATATAGTAAACTCAGGTCACAACAGTTAGTTGTACAAATTAATTCATAATGCAGATGTTAAGCCTCGTGCTCTGTAGTTATTTCTCCTGATCCTTTTCCTGCTCCCCTCCTCTACTGTTAAGTAGACTCCATTGTCTGTTGTTTACCTCATTGGGTCTATGTGTTCTCATCATTTAGCTCCCATTTATAACCGAGAATAGGCAGTATTTGGTTTCTTGTTCCTGCATTAGTTTGCTAAAGCAAATGGCCTCCAGCTGCATCTATGTCCCTGCAAAGAACATGATCTTGTTCTTTTTAAGGGCTACATAATATTCCATGTTGTATAGGTGTGAATTGTTTTTTTTAATCCAGTCTACCGTTGATGGGCATTTGGGTTGATTCCATGTCTTTGCTGTTGTAAATAGTGTTGCAATTAACATATGCATGCATGAGTCTTTATGATGGAATGATTTATAATCCATTGGGCATATACCCAGTAATGAGATTGCTGGGTCAAATAGTAGTTCTGTTTTTAGCTCTTTGAGGAATCACTGCACTGATTTCCACATGGCTGAACTAATTTATACTCCCACTGACAATATATAAGTGTTTCTTTTTCTTCACAATCTCTCCAGCATCTGTTGTTTTTTGACTTTTTGATGATAGCCATTCTGACTGGTACAAGATGGTATCTCACTGTGGTTTTGATTTGCATTTCTCTAATCATCAGTAATGCTGAGTTAAAAAGCAACATTTGAAAAGAAACTCACAAATTAGGACACTGAGTGTATGTGTGTTTGGGGCATGTGAAAAGCTTTTTCCAAAGAAAAGCCTGCCATATGGTTCCTTAATTGGATATGTATCATTCTCATGATTTGAATTTTAGTTCAAACTTAAAATTAATAGAAATTTAAAAATGTGGACTATATATCTGGTAGTCAGAGTAATTTTAAAAGTTGTAAATGTTTATCACACCACATAGACCAGAAGAAGTGAGCATTTCATAGAGACTTTTGTGCCCCAGTAGTTGTTTCATTGAATTTATGTTTATAGCAGATACTTCTATTTTTAATTGTTCAATTATTACTTTCAATTATCAAGCCATTACAGTGAACCTGTTTTTTCACTTTTTTCCTACTTGAGAGAGTTCATTTTTTTTGTATCAGGATTCAGACTATCCAAACAGCAAATCCTGCTCTGTTTTTTAATTCATCTATTCTGATTAATTAAATATTTAACATTATCACTATTTACATTTATCCAATAGAAAGAAAATCTTTTCAAAGTAAAGAAGTTTTGTGGCCTCAGGGAAGTGTGAACCATAATGACAGTGAGAATAAAAATCAAGAAAATGAACTCTGGCCTTGTTATATTGTATCTGTAATAAAAAGGCTATTCTCAGAAAGGAGAACCTAGGATTCTTATACATGGAATACATGGAAAATCATATAGCTCTTCTGGCTTTCCATGGTGTCATTATTTTGTTTAAATTATTATATACTAGGAATTCATTATGTACACCCATGCTAAAGAGCAATAATAATACATTTTTGAAACATAAGATTTGAATCATTAACGCTTTTGTATTATCCCTTGTATTTACATTGTAGAGTTAGCCGTTCTCACCAAAGCTAAAAGTGTGATTCTTCTTTTGCTATCATCTTCCTTTATAATTGTAGCACTAAATATTTATCTTAAATAGAACTCAAAACTCTTAGAATTCCTTACCTGGTCTCTACTTAACCTTACTGTAAAAGTGTCTTTGAGAACAGTGGTCACAGCTATCATATTTATAATTGTATTTCTAAACTCACAAAGTGGGTGCTCAACAAAATATTTGATGAATAGCAGAATTCTCTTAGACCAGCAGGATTTTCATACTACATTGGCAATTTAATCATAAATTTTAATTCACAAATTGCTAATTTGGAACTTCAGTTAATTATGGCTTCAGGTGTCCAATTTAGCGCCTCAAGAGGGCTTACAAGCTTGCATGTCATTACACAATTAACACGTAACAATTTTATTCATGAATTTTGAAATTCACACATGCTTTGGACAAGCACAGCAGTATACTAAGGGAATGGGTTGGGAGCAGTTCAAATTATGAATAGCTATTTGGGGCAGCATTGTCAGTAGACAATATAAAAGCAATAATAAACTCACTAAATTTTAATCTGCTTTATATTATCACCATGTGTTATCAATTATAAACAATGCCAGAGATAAAATACTCTTCTTCAAAAGTACGTACCACTTCGACAGTCCCTGCCTTGGTTAAGTCCCTGAAGAAGAAATCACTAAATAAGGATTGCTGCATAATTCATTTATAAAAATCTCATTTGCTTCGTATCCCTAAAGGGAAGTGTGAACTTCTCAATAAGTGACAAATACGCATAAAGTCATGAACACTTAATTTAGGAGACAATGACTAGAAAGGCATAAATTGAAAGGGTGGGAGTGAGCAATCAATAAACAGCCATTTGGAAATGAACAAATTCCAAATTGAAAAAGAAAGGAAAAGTCCAATAGTGTACTAAATGCTAATATAATTAAATTTTAATTTGGTTATACAGTATATGCAATATAATGGCTTGGGGACATTATTAGAATGTAAAAATTAAATCCCTTATACTTGTTCATAGTTTTCTGTTATTTATTTTTAATCACTTTTTTACTCTTGATGGTTAGTCAATGCTCTTTTTCCTTTAATTTGAAAAACATTTTATTAAAAATTAACATATGCTCGTAGTAAGACAAAACCACAAAACATTTTACCACACATTAATACTCTTCTTAACATGTGGGTGAATACCCTTCAGACTTGATATATTTATGAATATGTTATAAAAGAATTCAACAAATGGTTACTATTTTACAAATTGTGTTTTAAAAAACTAACATTTTACTTTTCCATTATTGTTCTGTAGGCAATAAAATTCTACAACAATTACATTCAATCACTACATGATATTCTATTATAAATACAAACTTTATATATAAAAGTCTCATTAAAATATTATTTTGCTAGTATGGATAATAAATATTTGACAATAAGTATACTTATAGGCTAATTATTATACTCATCTCTATTGTTTATTTTTAGTAAAGACTCCTACTGGACTTTTCATAGCAAAGAGTATGGACAGAGCTATTTAGTATATGTCTTGTGATCACTTTACATGTAGGCACTAATTTTTGCAAGCTTCTGAAGGGATTATGATGATGTTTGATTCAGGAAGTGAAAAATAAATTTGTTTTAAAATGTTTATATAAAGCAATAAAATCAAAATTAATAACTGCCTTACAGGTAACATTGTCAACCAATAACATGATTACATTTAATATTGCTAACATTTCTCCTTGCAAAAACAGTTTATAGCTTTTCTTACTTCATAAGAAATTCCAAGTAGGCTTGGTGGTCAAAAAATAAAAGTCAGGCAAGACTTTTATATATATTATCATCGGGAGGTTGTACCAATTTGTAAGTATTTTAAATAATTTGTTGATACATACAAACCAATGGAATAAATTTCAGTGATTCATTAGACCTAGACCTCTTCTCTCTTTCCTGACAGAAATTCTGCAGTTGACCTGCATACCAAGGAGTAATACTTTTTAAAGTTAATATACTGTTGGTAAGGAAGCAACACATTCTCGTTCGGAGGGATAATGATCTTATCTATTTAGAATATTAACACTCACTGATTTAAGTGGGCTTTAAAAAATAATGTGCCAGTTCAGATAGTAAAGTTAATGAAGATATAAGGGAAATGGGAGAGAAAGTTTAGCCTGTCAAAATGTGACTCTCCATACAAATGTTTAAACACAGTAGTGTCTTTCATTCAATGTTGTACATCAGCATAAGAAAGTTATGACACCAACCCACAAGTAACTGGTTAATTTCTCTTACACTGAATGTCTCTGACTTGTCAATTATTTTCTTTCTTCTTCTATCCATGTCAGATCTGAGGAGCTATAAAAGAGACATCATGCCAGCAACTCTACCCCAGAATGGAAATATCCAGCGCCTAACCAGAAGCCAGGGAGTAGGGTGAATGAGATAGATAAAAGATCATCATCCCAGCCTGCAGCCCTCAGTACTGATCGCTCTATGGAGTAGTTTTTTTTTGTTGTTTCTTTACTTTTCCAATAAACTTGCTTTTGCTTAAAGAAAATAAAAATAAAGGAGATACGAGAACATCCAATAAAAGAAGGCAAAAGTTGTGTACATAGAGGGTACTAGGCTAAGGAAAGCAGGGCAATTAGCATTAAACCAACCCATACCTTTGTTCAACACTAAGAATGAAATCTAAATTTATTTCTCTGGCCTTGACTAAGCCTATGAAATCAACCTGAGCTACTCTTCTTCTCACAGCATTGCAGACACATTGACTGTTTCATGTATCTTTGTCCTTATTGCCATACCTGAATTCTATCCCCCACCTTCCCCACGTAAAGAACACCGTTCTATTACTTCTTCTGTGAGTCATTTTTAAACAAAACTCAATATTTCTGTCTATTTTACTGTGTCCAATACATACTTTAGTCAAAGAATCTAGGTCAGGGTTTTTCAACTTTAGCATTATTGACATTTGGGTTTAGAAGAATTTTATTTTGAAGGACTGTTGATTGAGCAGCTTGGAGGAATCACTCACTGAAGATGGTTATCAACATCTCAAGACTCTGATCTCTAGCAGGCTAGTAGCATCCCGTCAAGTTTTGACAAGCAAATATACCTCCAGATTTTACCATGTTCCTCAATGAGGAAAGTCATCTCTGTGGTTGAAATTACTCATTTAGGCCTATTTTTATTGCATAGAGGCATATCATTTGCATAGAAGCATATCATTTCTTCTTTCAGCATTCTTTCTTGAGAGAAAAAATCACAATGCCTGAGTCATCTCTTTATCCCCAAAGCGTATCCCAGTATAAGACTCCTGGAAAACACTTAGGAGAAGCTGTGTTTACTACAAGACAATAATATCAACTAAAAGTATACTTAAATCATTTTAATTCTTAAAAATCGCTTTAGATATTGAAGGATCATAGCTAAGATCCTCCCCAGGAATTGCCCTGACCAAAGGGAAATACCTTTCCCAAGGTTATTCCCTTTTCCTGGGAGCAGCTTGCATCCAGGGACTTGTTGATACAAAGGTACAAATGCCAAATCCCTGTGGCTCATTTGAGGTAATGCCTGAGAGTCAACTCCTTATTAGATTGGTTGGCATGGCTGGCGTAAGTGCATCAGAGTTCACCCTCTTCCTCTGCCCCATCTTGTGTCTCTTACAACATTGTAGGTGTTGTTCTCAAGTGCACTCCCTAATAAGCATCCTTAAAATATCTATAGAAAATCCATCCTGCACAGAAGGTAGCCTCCTTACCTTGAAATCTTATAGAGTCAGATACCTTTTTGTCTCCTTGAGTATAAAAGGTGTTCAATTAAAACATTAGGAAACACTCCCATTGATTGTCATATCAATGGAAATATATAAAATACCCTTATTTATAACTTAAGGGTGATTAATAGGGAGACACATTTTCCCCTATTCACACAACAGTTTGAAATCGTTATTTAGCAGCTTTAGAGTACAATGTTTACTATTTTAACATACGTTTTTTCCCAGTGAAATAATAAGCACATTTTAGTAAAAAACAAAAAAGAAAAAAATTCTCAGCCAGGATTCTTAAGTTCAGTCAAAATTCCACAACATTAAGTTATTCAAAGGAATAAATTAATTTAGTTTTCACAAATATCATTGACATTTGTACTAGAAAACTATTATATTTTAATTTTGATCACATGTCAGCCTCAATTATGTTTCTAGCATAACAATTTACTTCAGTAATATCTTCATTTCCTTTTCTAATTTTGGAGTCATTTTCCTGGTAGTTATAACGTTTTATAATGTCATTAAATTAACAACGCTTATACTAAAAATTTAAAATCTATCTTCTAAAATGAGAAAACACTTGATATCTCACCAATGCTAAGCCATATAGTTAACATTAGAAAATATCAGAGCAATAACAAAGCTAGAAAATCGTATAGAGTTGGGAATCATTAAATGCAATGAAACTTTATAATTAAATATTTCAATTAAGTATTATACCAATTAATATTTACAATCCTTCAGAGAATACTCTCTCATGCAACTAAATGCAACAAGGGTAGCTATGACACAATCAACATAATAAGGGAATTAGGCATATTTTTTGATGCCAGAATTATATAAGGGATTGTATTGTCATTTTTATGACGAGATATTCAACCAGTTTGTTTTGCTCCTATACTACTTCCACACAGTTATTTTAGCAAGAAACTGGCTCATTTTCAGACATCATGAGTTTCACCTGTCTTAATTATCATCACCTGCTACCAAGAAACTCAAAACAGAAGGATAAAATAAATTAAGAGTAAATCGTGTGGCAATATCCACCTCTAGAGTTAGAAATTGAATTTATATAGACAAGAGTTTATTTCTGTTTGAATTTTGGTTTCAATAATATCCACCTAAAAATCAGAGAAAAATATTACCAAATATGTTGAATTTCATTCGGGATTTTTTTTAAAAAGGTTATATTATAGAAGCATGATTTTGGCACGTCACAAGTTCATCCTTCAAGGGAAGAGTATAGGGAAGCTTTTATTGGCAAAAGGGGGAAGTTCACATAACCTGCTGACAAACAGAGTTCAATGGTCCCAGAGGCTCGAAGCCTGAATTTTCATTGGTTTTTTGGTGGATATGGTGTCACTGGACATATGTTATTTTCTGGAGCATCTTATCTGGATTACTGAAGTCCTAAAGAATGTCTAGTCATAAACCTTGTCGTAGAAATATGTGCGTAAGTGTGCGCATAACATGCAAGCCATGAAAAGTGGGAGAACATGAAGAACACGAAGGGACTTCTTGTGGGGCCATTTTCAAGAAATTTTTTTTTCTTTCATCTCAAACAGGTAAGTATGAGGTTTTCTCCATCATGTTCTCCCAGCCACAATTTGTCTGGGTTTGACTAGTGACTTCATCTTGATAACTGCAACTTTCACATTTCCCCTTTTGGTCTAGATATTTCCTCAAAAGCATCCTATTCATTCATGTTGTATTCAGGTTGTGAGTGCCCCTTGGTGCCAGAATGAACTTGTCCTAGTTCATTGGTCTGGGTCCACATCAGGAAAGATAATGAATAGTTGAAAGTGAGTGTCAAGACCCTTTTAATCACTTTTGAGCAACAATGAATATAGAAAGAGAAGTTCTCTGTCTTAGTTAATCTAGATTGCATCATTAAGTTTGATTACTATTACATAGCACTATCATCTCAAAGCACTGGGCCAAAATTATTTTTTCAGGAGTTGAATTTCTGAAGAGATTTAACAGGAAACAGGCAAAAATCTTAAAAAGAAAAATATAAAGCAAACATAATAGCAATATTACAATTCCAGTTTGCATTATGGTTTTGAGACACGAACCTAGATTTACAGGCAACCAACTGAACAATTCAAATGACTGAGAGGAACTGGGTGAGACTTGTTATATTCAGATGACTTTTTCTTTTATTTTATATAACCGAGCCTCAACTTTCCCAGAGGAATTTATCCAGGTACAGCATGCAGCATTAGTACAGGCACCATTTTACTCAGCTAACAAATGATCGAGAGGAATCCAGTTATCTAAGATTACCCTTACAGCAGAAGCTAACAAATGCTGTTATATAGCAATATCCATCGCAGCAGAGTCTGCAAGAATTCCTAGGGTAGGAGATCAATTTCTTTCTTATTCATTAGTGGCTACACCATAGCATGATACAAAAGATCTGGCAAATCCAGAGACCCAGAGCTCACCACGTTACTCATGTTTGACCCTTCGATGTAGTGAGAGGGAGCTAATCCATTGGTTATTCCCGTGATTGGTTTCAGATGTCAGTTGTCAATTATGTATCACAAATATGCTAACCCTCATTGGCCTTTAAATGTGTACACATTTGGGGGCACATACTAAAATGTGTCACACACAAAAGTAAATATATCCAACATGGAGCTCAGACATTTCTTCCATCTGTGATTTTTCTGTATAAGGTAGAATTAAACCAGGGTCAGTTGTATTACTGTAAGCTGTAATAACCCCTCATCCTTAAGTCAGTTACAAGAACTTTTTCTACAGATGTTAGGGAGTCTGAATGAACAATTTAGAAGTAATGATTTATTGAAAATCCCCGAGGTCAGAATTAGGAGGCCACTAAAAAGGTAAGGCAAGTTAAGGGTAAATAAGGAAGCTTACTCACACAGAATGGTTCAACAGTACAATTTTTTCAGGCGGTTGGAGATGGGATGTTAGTGAAATCTGTTACAGGTTGAAGTTGGGGGTTATTAGAGTCAGAAACATGTTGAAGTTTCTGATGGCACATCCAAAAATTATTAAGAATTCCTTGTGGTGACAGACTGGAAAATGTCAGTAAGGGCATTTTCCTTTTAGGGAAGAGGTATATAAAATAAATGAGAATCAGAAATTAGAAAAAGATATACAGGCCTGGTCCAAACATCTTGGGAAAAGCCATCTATTCAGATGCTATCTGATTCAAATCCCAGGCATTTTTAATTTCAATTTGTTGACAGGAATGCAGGTCCACAAAGGAGATGTTTTGTTTAGATGAGATACATGTATCCAGGAATCAATTACTTTAAGTTTAGGGGCACAGGTGCTAGTCAACAGGTCCTCACAGGAACCTTTCCAACCTTTCCATTGAGGTTGGAGTAAGTCCTTTTGGAAATGTTTCCATCAGACAAAACTTCCTGATTGTAAGTTATGGCATTTTAGGTCTCCTGGGGTTGCACTGTGGAAGGATTTTTCTGCCAGAGTATATTTTTTATCCATTGCCTTGATTATACTTTCACAATATTAAATAATTTCATGTTTTATTAATTTTGTGTCAAAATAAGTTTAGGCCAAATGCATGGGTTGTCCAGTAATTATCTGGAATGGTGAGAGATTATGTAATCCAACAGAAATGTCTCTTAAATTCATAAGCTCTAAGGACTTTTGGTTATGTCAAGTGTGAGGTTTCCATAAGCGTTGTCAATTAAGTCTTTAGAGTACTACTAGTTCATGTACCTAGTCCAAAGGATTGGAGACAATAAGTTCATTGGAAGTGTTATAAGATTAACCAGATAGCACACACGTGTTTTATAACTTATTCAGTAAAATGAGTCACTGTGGAGCTCCAGGGGTATTCCCCAGGTAGGGATTCTCTTTTATAAAAGGACTTTAGTCACTGCTGAGATACTGGCTCATCTGCAGAAGAGTGCTTCAACTCAATGGGAGAACACACAGATCAAGACAGAAACATATTTGTATCCATGCGAGGAAGTAAGCTGTATGAAAATCCATTTGCCAACCTCAGATGGCTCATCTTGTAGATTAAAATGGTCAGGGGTTGTGTCACTGGCCTTCTAGGATTAAATATAGGATAGGTGGGGCAGGCTAAATAAGCATTTTTGGCCACTTTATTGATGTTGCCTCACCAGTATTATTGCATAAAATTGATAATCTTTTCTGTAGCCCAATAAGTTATATTATCTATGTTAGTTAATGAGGAACATTTCATGGAGTCTGACAGAACAGTTTTTTTTTTTAATCTTTCCAAAACCAGAATGCCTCTTTATCACTCAATCAACTGTCACTCTTTATCTAAATTTCTTTTTCAGCTTCTGATGATCAATTCTGTGCACCTTTAGTAATTGTTTTAGGATTGTCATTGGGAGGCTCTCTAGGAGAAACACGGCAGAGATTTGATTGCTAGGACCTATAAGGGAAGCATCTGTTGCTGCATTATCAGCAAGTTAATTTCTCTAGTTTCCAGAGTATCTAGGTTCAAGTGGCCTGGAACTTTGATAATGGCTAGAGCAGCAAGTAACTACATAGCATCTAATCATTATTTTACATAAGGGTCATTCTTCATATTGTCTCCATTGAAAGTGAGGAAAGTTATTTGAATCTACAAAATTCCAAAATCATGAACAATTCCAAAAGTTTACCTACTCCCTGTATAAACATTCACAGTTTTTCCTTATGCGAGGAGATAAACTCAAGCAAGGACAAATAGCTCTGCCTGCTGGGCTGAAGTGGCTAAAGACAAAAGAGCTGCTTCTGCAATCTCAAAGGAAGTAGTTTTTGTGTAGCCTGACAACACTTACCAGAATCATTCTTTAAATATGAGCTATGTGTAAACAAAGACATGCAGTGTTGTCCAGTGTTGTCTAGTGAAGTTCCCTGAAGATTCTCCAATGAGTTGAAAGATCATCAGTCAGAGTTAAGAAGGCATGTGGTGTCTCATCTAAAAGAAAGGGCAGGAGAGTTGTAGAGTTAAGGCTATTGCAGCATTAGAAAATAAACGAGATGCAGCTCTCAGGAAAAGCTCATTGGAAGTAAGTATCCTGGAAGAAAACTGTTAAGTGTGATGTGAGAAAGAGGTTGAATAAGCTTCCCCAGCATAAGAAACAAATATAGTTGGGGGTATCCCATAACAATCTCTTCAGTTGCCTTGACTGATATGGCTGTAGCAGGAATTGCTCTTAGGTGGAGCAAAAATATTCATGCAGTGGAACCCAATTGTCAACTATAGCATCTTAGAGAACAGTATTGGCCTTCACGCTTTTGGTTTAAGACCCCAAAAGTACTTTCTTTATTTTCATATACAAAAAGGGAAAAAGGATTTTATAATCAGGATTAACTAGAACTGGAATATTTATCAATTACTCATTTAACTAGTTTGCTTTTCAGATTCTGTCCAAATAACAAGGTCACATTTGGTAACTTTAAGTAAACCAAACAGGGACTGCACCAGAAGAGAAAAGTTAGACATTCAATTATGACAGTAACCGGCAAGTCTAAGAAACCAACAAGTTGGCTTTTTTATTTTGATAAAGTGCAAAATTCTTTGAATCTGCTCCAGATCTAAATGTAATCAATTTTCTGAAACTAAATGGCCCAAATATTTCACCTGAGATTTTACTGGGTACAAATATTATTATGATTTTTAGTGACTTAATTACCTTTAACAGTCAATTGTTTTAATAGAAATACACTGTCTTTTTCACAGGATACCTGTAAAGGAGAGCAAAGATGGAGGTTATCTACATATTGTAGTAAAGTGGAGCCTCAGGGAAACAAAACACATCCTCCAAGTCTGCCCTTACTATTTGAGAGAAATAGGAAGGACTTTAAATAAATCCCTAGGACATTAATATTGAAGTGTATTTCTGGTTTTCCCAGGTAAAAGCAAAAAGTTTTTGGGTGGGTTGATCTATTGAAGTACCGAAGAATGTACAGATCAATGACCATAAAATGCCAGCTCTCAAAGGGCATTGAGTTTAATAATGTACAGATATTTGGAGACATTAGATGTGTTGTAATAACAATATAGTTTATTGCTTGTAAGTGTTGAACAAACCTCCACCCATAGTTGATTGCTTTATTAAAATAGGTAAAATAAGGGTATTACAAGGACTAGTGCATAGAATAATAAGGCCCTAATTTTTATGTCTTTCTATAATAAGTTTAGTACTTTGAAATGCCATCTAGTTAAGTGAATGTTGTTTAATGTTAGGCAGGAGTTTTGATGGAGCAATCGGGATTTTAATAGGAGATGCACTATAAATATTTCCACTATTTATTGATAATTTTGCTCATAGGCAAGTATTTGATTCAGTAGTGAAAGTGTGGCATTATTTCTGTTTTCTGAAAAGGAAATGGCATAACAAATGTGGAAATCTGGGGAGTCAGGTGACTCCAAAATTGAGTCAACAGTTTGGTTGCTCAAATCCTAAAATTATTTTTCCCTCTCAGGAAAAGGAAAACCTACCATCATATTCTTCTTTTCCCAGAAAATTAAATCCCAAGAAGTGGATGAGGTGACAATTGACAAGAAAAACAAAGCGGGTGTCTTGAAGAGGGCCACGGAAGAAAGGAATAGACTGTAAAACAAAAACAGTTAAAGACTCGTTGGAAATTCCCACCATTTTTTTTTGGCCAACTTTTAACTGAAATAAAAGGGGTAAATGTGCATTATGTGTAGGTTTGTTAAATAGGTAAATGTATGGCATGGAGGTTTGCTGCACAGCTTATCTCATCACCCAGGTATTAAATCCAACATCCAACAGCTATGCTTCCTGATGTTCTCCCTCCTCCCTCCCTACCCCCCCAACATTTGACAGGCCCCAATGTGTGTTGTTCTCCACAAAGTGTCCATGTGTTCTCACCGTTCAGCTCACATTTATAAGTGAGAATACATGGAATTTGGTTTTCTGATCCTGTGCTTGTTTGCTAAGGTTAATGGTCTCCAGCTCCATCAATGTCTCTGGCAAAAAAACATGATCTCATTTATTTTTACAGCTGCATAGTGTTCCATGTTGTATATGTACCGTATTTCTTTATCCATTCTATCACTGATGGGCATTTGGGTTGATTCCATCTCCTTATTCCACCGCTCTTATGAACGGTGTTGCAGTAAACATACATGTGCATCTGTCTTTATATATTCCTTTGGGTATATACCCAGTAATGGGATTGCTGGGCCAAATGGTATTTCTGCCTCTAGGTCTTTGAGGAATTGCCATACTGTCCTCCATAATAGTTGAATTAATTTATGCTCCCATCAACAATGTAAAGTGTTCCCTTTTCTCTACCACCTTACCAGCATCTGTTATTTTTTTTATTTTTTAATAATAACTCTTCTGAATGGTGTGAAATAGTATCTCATTGTGGTTTTGATTTGTATTTCTCTAATGATCAGTGATGTTGAGCTTTTTTTCATATGTTTGTTAGTAGCATATATTCTTCTTTTGAGAAGTGTCAGTTCATGTCCTTTGCCCACTTTTTAATGGTTTTTTTTTTCTTGTAAATTTGTTTAAGTTCTTATACATGTTGGATATTAGACCTTTGTCTAATATTGCAAAATTTTACCCCATTCTGTAATTTGTCTCTTTACTCTGTTGATATTTTGTTGTTGTTGTTGTTTTGTTTTTTGCTTTGCAGAAGCTGTTTAGTTTCATTAGAGTTTTTTTGGTGTGCAGAAGCTTTTTAGTTTTTAGATCCAAATTGTCAATTTTTGCTGTTGTTGCAATTTCTTTTGGTGTCTTCATCGTGAAAGCTGTTTAGTTTCATTAGAGTTTTTTTTTTTTTTGAAAGCTGCTTAGTTTCATTAGAGTTTTTTTGGTGTGCAGAAGCTTTTTAGTTTTTAGATCCAAATTGTCAATTTTTGCTGTTGTTGTAATTGCTCTTGGTGTCTTCATCATGAAATCTTTGCCTGTGCCTATGGCATTGCCTAGGTTTTGTTCTAGAGTTTTTTATAGTTTTGGATTTATATTTAAGTCTTTAATTCATCTTGAGTTGATTTTTGTATATGGTGTAAGAAGGGAATCCAAGGGAACTTCCACAATTTTTATCTCTGTATTACTCCACAGCAGGAGCTAATTGAGAATGGTGGCATTAAAAACTGATAGTGTTGCTCAGGTATCTGTAAGTGATGGATGAAGGAGGCAGATACGGGGGAAGGTTCCCAGAGAATCTCCAACTGGCCTGCACACTGGGAGGATGGGTAGGGCCATAGGAAATGTGTGCCCTTTGCAGGGAGAAAGAGCTTAGCCTCTCCTGTTCCCAGGTAGTAACCTGAGATTCAATCTGTGAGATGGGGGCCTATTAACTGGAACCCCTTTGACATTGCTGAGAGTATTTTTCCTTTTTGCCCAATAAATTCTGTAATCCCTCTCCCTTTAAGTGTCAGTGTGCCTAACTTTTTTGGTCCTGTGACAAGAACCCAATTTTTCCCACAACATAAGCAGAGGTATTCTTTCTGCAGAACTGCTTCTAACACTGGATTACATCTGCCTTAAAAAATACATCAGAGGAAAAATATTTCCAAACATGTTAAATTTATTAGTGAATAAAAATGTAGGATTACCATCTGGCATGAATGGCTGCAGCAAGCCACAGGTGATTCTGCTGAGAGAAGGGTAAAGGGAAGCTTTAGTTAGCAAAAGGAAGAAATTAATGTAAGCTGCTTAGACAGAGCTCATTGGTTCCAGAGGCTCAAAGTCAGAGTTATAATAAATGTATTGGTGGAGATGGGTAATTTGTAAATTTCTTTGAGATTTTTGTTTGTTTGTTTGCTAAATCTCAGGCACATATACATGTAAATATGAGTTTATTTTCTTCATACTTTCTCAGTCCCAAATTGTCTGGGTCTGACTAGTGACTTCATCCTGGTATGTGCAATTTTCACAATGAGTTATCCAGGAAAAAAAAAAAAAAAAGAATGACAGAAGTGAAAATATTTAGACTTCCTAGAAAGAGGAAAGCTCTTAGACTTCCTCCTCTATCCAGAGAATAATATTTTGTACTAACCCTGACTTTGACCTTGTAACTCGTCGCCTCACACACATTGACAGGGCTGTGTTAACCACTTGAGGTGGTCATCATTCAGCACATTTCCGTCAGTGTAAGAAAATTCCAAGTAGACTCAAAGTGTTTGTTCTCCATAAGTAAATATAGATTTCTCCTGGTCTCTCACATTCTCTGACACATTATCATTTTCTCTCACATTCACTTTTTATCTCGATCATACATATCCCATTTTGTTTTTCTCTAACACTCTTTCTCCCTCTTTCTCACTTGCTCTTACAACTCAACCTTTTCAATTCCTTTCTCATACACACTGCCTTTCACTGGTATGCTGACTGACTTCACATCTTTAAGTATTCTCTTCGCTCTTGCACACTTTCTGTTCTTGCTCAGACCTCCTTCTTTGTCTTCTTCCACTCACTTTCTCCTACTCAACTCTAGCATGCTCTTAACCTATTTCTGTCTGTTTTACTCATTTTGTATTTATCTTTCTTTCAGCTATTCTGACATTTTCACCTTCACACTTCTTTGTTCCTAAATCATTTCTTAAACTCTCTTGCTTGCACTCTTACATCTTCTCTCTTTCACACCCTCAATTCCACACTCTCATACCTTCTCTTCTCTCTCTCTCTCTCTCTCTCTTATACCCCTACTCTTTTTTAGGCAACAGAAAGAAGAGACTAATCTGGAATTACTTCCCCCTCCTGCGAAAACTCATCAGCTTTATCTTGAGTGTACAAGAAACTTGTTCTCTCTTAGCAAGGTGGTAACAAGAAGACTGTCCTTAGGGGAAGGAAAAAATATCTTAGGGCTCGAACATTGTAACTTAGTTTTACAGGTCAGCTTTAGGGCACAAGACACAGTCAAAATAACACTTGCTCCAGAGTATGTGGATAACCATGTCTTTAGCTGAAATGACTAATAGAATTCTTTTAATTCCATTATTACAGTATTCAGTATTATAGTATTCAGTCTCTGTGTCCATGAACTACTCTGCAAAATTTACTCAACAAGGTGAGTCATGAATTAAAGTCTAAAACATCTTCTCTTACATTTGAGAAACAACATATCACCAACAGTTGTCTCAGATTATGCTAAAATTTGCAAGTCAAAACTGCCCCAATGTCCCTTAAAGCTGAGTATTCTCTAAAGAAACCATTGATACGTCAAACATATAATGCCAACAAAGGCAATCCACACATTTACTTTCTTTTCAAACTTTGCCAACCTAGATTAGTATTATTCTCTTTGTTCTCATCAAACAGATTTCCAACATAACTTATTAGTAGGTGCTAGTTTCTTGTATGTATTATTATTAGTTGATCTGTTGATGACTGAGGGTTTGAATCCTGTATATATCACCTTAAACACATGATCAGTGCATATGGTTTTTCTATGATATCGATAATGATTAAACTTCAAATGTTATAATTTCACAAGAACGTGATTAGAGAGTTATTTTTCTTTAAATCTTTGGATTTATCATTTGCTCAAGACTTCTTTTTTCATATTTTATTTCAACCTGATGTAGATATTGAGAAACCTTTAATCTATTTTTAATATAAATATCAAACTCTTATTGTTTCCCTATATGATCTGTAATTCTTCCTCTTTTTTGTTTTTTCAATACCAAACTATTTTAATATTAATATTATTTTTAACCAAGAAATATAGAAATGCTGTGGAGTTTCTCAAGTATTTACAACAGTCTTTCAAAATCAGTGTGGCTAAGTAGACGTTCAAGACCTCCTTTACACTGTTGAAAAAAAA
>NW_012102109.1:41334-78391 GCF_000951045.1 Mandrillus leucophaeus
AAAAAAAAAAAAAAAAGAATGACAGAAGTGAAAATATTTAGACTTCCTAGAAAGAGGAAAGCTCTTAGACTTCCTCCTCTATCCAGAGAATAATATTTTGTACTAACCCTGACTTTGACCTTGTAACTCGTCGCCTCACACACATTGACAGGGCTGTGTTAACCACTTGAGGTGGTCATCATTCAGCACATTTCCGTCAGTGTAAGAAAATTCCAAGTAGACTCAAAGTGTTTGTTCTCCATAAGTAAATATAGATTTCTCCTGGTCTCTCACATTCTCTGACACATTATCATTTTCTCTCACACTCACTTTTTATCTCGATCATACATATCCCATTTTGTTTTTCTCTAACACTCTTTCTCCCTCTTTCTCACTTGCTCTTACAACTCAACCTTTTCAATTCCTTTCTCATACACACTGCCTTTCACTGGTATGCTGACTGACTTCACATCTTTAAGTATTCTCTTCGCTCTTGCACACTTTCTGTTCTTGCTCAGACCTCCTTCTTTGTCTTCTTCCACTCACTTTCTCCTACTCAACTCTAGCATGCTCTTAACCTATTTCTGTCTGTTTTACTCATTTTGTATTTATCTTTCTTTCAGCTATTCTGACATTTTCACCTTCACACTTCTTTGTTCCTAAATCATTTCTTAAACTCTCTTGCTTGCACTCTTACATCTTCTCTCTTTCACACCCTCAATTCCACACTCTCATACCTTCTCTTCTCTCTCTCTCTCTCTCTCTCTTATACCCCTACTCTTTTTTAGGCAACAGAAAGAAGAGACTAATCTGGAATTACTTCCCCCTCCTGCGAAAACTCATCAGCTTTATCTTGAGTGTACAAGAAACTTGTTCTCTCTTAGCAAGGTGGTAACAAGAAGACTGTCCTTAGGGGAAGGAAAAAATATCTTAGGGCTCGAACATTGTAACTTAGTTTTACAGGTCAGCTTTAGGGCACAAGACACAGTCAAAATAACACTTGCTCCAGAGTATGTGGATAACCATGTCTTTAGCTGAAATGACTAATAGAATTCTTTTAATTCCATTATTACAGTATTCAGTATTATAGTATTCAGTCTCTGTGTCCATGAACTACTCTGCAAAATTTACTCAACAAGGTGAGTCATGAATTAAAGTCTAAAACATCTTCTCTTACATTTGAGAAACAACATATCACCAACAGTTGTCTCAGATTATGCTAAAATTTGCAAGTCAAAACTGCCCCAATGTCCCTTAAAGCTGAGTATTCTCTAAAGAAACCATTGATACGTCAAACATATAATGCCAACAAAGGCAATCCACACATTTACTTTCTTTTCAAACTTTGCCAACCTAGATTAGTATTATTCTCTTTGTTCTCATCAAACAGATTTCCAACATAACTTATTAGTAGGTGCTAGTTTCTTGTATGTATTATTATTAGTTGATCTGTTGATGACTGAGGGTTTGAATCCTGTATATATCACCTTAAACACATGATCAGTGCATATGGTTTTTCTATGATATCGATAATGATTAAACTTCAAATGTTATAATTTCACAAGAACGTGATTAGAGAGTTATTTTTCTTTAAATCTTTGGATTTATCATTTGCTCAAGACTTCTTTTTTCATATTTTATTTCAACCTGATGTAGATATTGAGAAACCTTTAATCTATTTTTAATATAAATATCAAACTCTTATTGTTTCCCTATATGATCTGTAATTCTTCCTCTTTTTTGTTTTTTCAATACCAAACTATTTTAATATTAATATTATTTTTAACCAAGAAATATAGAAATGCTGTGGAGTTTCTCAAGTATTTACAACAGTCTTTCAAAATCAGTGTGGCTAAGTAGACGTTCAAGACCTCCTTTACACTGTTGAAAAAAAAATCTTAGGTTTGCTGTAACAGTAGTCATGTCATTTAAATTTAAAATAATTTAGATATAAATTCTGACTAACTTTCCTACATTATTGCTGGGCACCTTTGACACATTGAACACATGCTAATTACAGCCATAAACAGAATACATAATTCCTTAAATCATATGTCCAGCTCTTTAATACCACTATGATCTTTCTTAGACTATCGTAAATTTTAGAAAAACTATACACTCAAATGCTTGGAAAATTTTTTATATTTTTTTAAAATCTCAAAATATACTTAATCTGGAAGCTTTCCAAGATAGCTACAAGGACATCTTTTTTGTACTCTCGTAGTGCATTGCTCATAACTCTGGACAATTACAGCTATAATGTTTATACTAAAATAACAGAATGCTTACTATTTGTTTAGTACAAAAAGAAGTATCTTGTTTTATTTTAATGATAACATTATTTAATGGGTATAATTATTATATTTGGAACTGGTAGAGCTACGATTTAAATCTAGGTTTATCTGATATTTAAGAACGGTCCATTGTTCCTATGTATTTCACATAGACTATTATTTCCAAACATTGTCTCATTTCTGGCTTCCCTTAAACTAAACTAAAGTAAACCAAAATCCTACAGAGACGTCTTACCTATTATTGTTGACCACTAGTGTTTAGAGTACTGCCTGGCAGATAGCTCACATTTAAAAATTAATAAATGAATGAAAGCACAATATAATTGTTTTCAGTACTGCCAAAGAAAGTATTGAGTGTTCCATGCTGAGAGTTTATTCCAGAAAGGCACATTCACAGAAGCCTTCATTCCAAAATCAAAATGTGCACATTATCTTAGTGCACATTATCTTTATATCTAAGATATAAAATTCTACATTAATATACAAAATGAAAGGCATTCACTTAGGTTATCAATTTCTGACTATGAAAAATTTGTTATTTATATCATTACTTATTTCAGTTACTAAATTAGAAGATTATAGTAACAATGCATGTTTTGCAGTGTAAAATTAAGGCCTTAACTATTCATGATCCTTGATATATTTCAAAGAAAAAATAAAAACAGTTTCAAAAGCCTGCATATATTCTAATGTGTGACATTTTCTTCTACTCAGTGAAGTTTCTCCTGAACTTTCAAATCTTCAAATGGAATTTTTTCCTGTGCTCAGCTATGGAGAAATTTGCGGTGTGGCATTATACAGCTGTCAAATTTCACCCATGGGAACTGATTTGGCAGTTTACACAAGCGAAGCTTCTACTGACTCTAGGGACAGTTACCATTTTTAGCATTTGTTGGGTATAAAGGGTAAGAATTGCTTCATTTGAGAAAAACTTCTTAGAAATTACTTTACACACAAAAAAGATAAAATATACTGAATATTTAAAAGCTCAGAAAAGAATAAACTGAGCTTTTAAAATTTTTTTTAAAAAACAAAACCCAAAGTATAACTTCATTTTAATTGCAAAAATTCATAGAAATGGAAAAGGTATATTTTATGTCTTATTTTCTAGACAAAAATAAATAATGATTGTCTTATAACATGTTCAAATATTTAAGATGTAGAGATTAAATAGGCAAAAAAAAAAAATCAAACAAGCAAGAAGAACAAGAGTGTGATCAAACTCAATGAATTTAAAGCAAGTCATGAAACAAAACACAATCACTTTAAAAATGTATTCAGCAGAAAGGGTTAAAAAATAAAGGGCAAAAAGCCTGTAGCAAGATTTTAAAAGAGGAAACAATCTCTGCTCAAACTTATTACCAATCTTTACATTCGAAACAATTTAAATCAGGTTTAGCAAGCTAAAATTTGACAACTGGAGAAATAAGTTTTCAAGATAAAAGCCTCCTAGGTAAGTCTCAATTCTGAAATGCAGAAGTCAAGCTCTTTCACACAACAGTAGGAAGACAACACGTTAAGGTAAACATGTACTGAGGGAAATTCATTGATACAGGGTGAGAGTGTCAGAAATTTTCTCCTATTTCCTCTATCTTGGTAAAGTACTAAATTGGGCTCCAAATTGAAACAGGGCACGTCATATCTAATGATATTAAACAATATGCTAAGAAGATTGCCAGCATGTTGGCAATGAGAACAGACTTTGCCAGTGTGTGTGTTCCTCTCTTGCATCACGTAGGGGAAGAGTGGAAGGGCAGACAGCTGGCTTACATTCAACCAGCACCCTATTCAGTGAGATCTCTGGTCGAGATACTCCACCCCCATCCCCGCAGCCAGTAGGCAGCCTCTCCTTTCAATAAAGTACACTGAAATTACCTGTAGCAATTAACAATATCCTTGTAATTGGAACACAAATCCAAGAATTGTCAGACAATTAAGGAGAGTCAGGAAAAAATTCCATGTTGAAAATAAAATTGCATTGGGGCCTTTATTAAATGCTTTGCCAATTCCCTTTACTATGGATAAACTGGGCTCATACATTCCCAAGTCCAATTCCTGCTATCTCAACCTTGATCTCATCTTTGTGATATGTTCAGAGACCTTGCTCTCAAATGTATCTCTTTTCTCTAATAAATTATTACTGTTTTCCCTCAGTTACATTAGTCCTATATACAAACATGCTATAATACATTTTATGGGAAAACAGAAGAAAATCTCCCTTGACCTTTTATCCCTCTAACGACCACACAAATGTTAAGCTCCAATATAGAGCCCAACCTCAAAGAAGCATGTTTGCTTCCTGTTCTCTGGACATCCAGTCCAATCAGGCTTTTACTTTAGCCATTTATCAAAGATCACCAACTGACTGCATTTCCAGACCCCAAAGTCAATTTAAACTTGGAGGCTGGGAACACTGTAGCCAGTAACTGACACTGGTCATCTGCCCACTAACAGAAAGCGAAAGTAGTGACCTAAATTATGCTTTGTCCTATATGGTGCTTTCTGTGCAGCTTCCTGTTGGTGTTGGCGGTGGGGAAGTTGCTACAGCTCTTGCCATCTCCAAGGAAGAGATAATCCCTTTGTCAATTACTACAGCTAGAGTGCATAAGGAGAGAAAGTATTTCTGGGAGCAAGAAGTTCTTAGACATCGGTACGATACTGGGTTTACTATTCATCAAGCAGAAATATATCTGTGTTTGATTACATCGTGTATGACAACAAGGATGTCATCTACAAGGATGTCATCTGCAAAGATGTCATCACCAAACTGCAGCCGAGAACTCTTCAGAAAATGCCTAAGATGGCTACTCTGAAAATGAATATGATTATTTTGGAGAAGAGTAAATTTCAGTCTGCAAAGAAAATGACAAAAAGATAATACTTTAATAACACCAGTTTTAGACAATAAGTAATGGATGAAGCGATCAAAATCTAAATAAATCAAATGTTAAACTTCAATTTAGAAAAAAATTGAACTTAAAAATATTGTATTCACTGAACAGAAAGAAGTTGCATAAAATGAGGATGAAAGTGGTAACACTGCATGCCCAGCGTGATGGATCTCTCATCCAGATAAAGCAGAAAAATGACGTTACAGATGCTGCCTTAAAACCATGCAAGTATCATGCAAGGTTGAAAATATGAAATATTTATCAGGCTTCGTATTTACATTCCTACTAATAGTTGTGGGATTTTTGTCAGCTATGGATATAATAAAGTTTCTCTTTAAGTAAATTTCTGGATTTTTTACTTAAAAAATCTGTTTTTCTCATTTCAAAGTTTAATTCTGCTTTTGCTTTTGTGAATATTATTTTACTTTTATGCACATAATGGATATATGACCAGTGTAAATATGTCATGAACATAATAACAGTCCCTTTATCTTTTCTTCTGTGATTGACTTTCTTTTTTGTTTTTTTTTGAAATGGAGTCTCGCTCTGTCGCCCAGGCTGGAGGCTGGAGTGCAGTGGCGTGATCTCCGCTCACTGCAAGTTCCACCGCCTCCCGGGTTCACGCCATTCTCCTGCCTCAGCCTCCCTAGAAGCTGGGACTACAGGCATCCGCCACCCGCCTGGCTAATTTTTTTTTTTTTTTTTTTTTTTTGTATTTTTAGTAGAGACGGGCTTTCACCGTGTTCGCCAGGATGGTCTCGATCTCCTGACCTCGTGATCTGCCCGCATCGGCCTCCCAAAGTGCTGGGATTACAGGCGTGAGCCACTGCGCCCGGCCTGTGATTGACTTTCTAATGCTGAATGTTGCTAGACAATGTCCATTCAGGTGAATGATAAATGTAACCTAACCTATGGTACACATCCACAGTAAATGCTTTCCTTATATTCTACAATGTAGAATAATTTGCATGTATAGCTCTTGGGTGTTCCGTTTAAAAGGCACAGTACCTTTATCATCAATCAATCAAACTAAACAAGAACAACAAATCCTATTTACATGTGCCCTAAATTGTCAGCTATTCTTTGAACCACATATTTGGTTTCAGAATATTCTGTAGTTGTTTTCTGTGTTAATGATAATACAGCAGGGCTTATGCACCCAAAGCACTTTTCTTACCATTATCCTAGTAAATCATTCTTTTGATTGCTATTTATATGTGCATTCCAAAAATTAAAAGAAAAATCATGTTGTGGAATGAATGTTATAATATAATGAAGAATTTTCTTTTACTACTTTTAGAACACAAGATTTCTTTTCTGTGCCTTTAATTTTAGAGCTGTACTAACTGTCCATGTGTGGCATCACCTACCAGGAAACTTAACTGATTTTGCCAGATAGCTAGACATAATATCAAACATTAGGGACAGCAGACAAAACGTCTGCAAAAATAATAACTTTGGTTCTGGTCAATAAGGATACCAGTCATAGCTTAACACTCAAAATATACTTTGCTAGCCAAAAATTAAAATTAAAAAAAACACTGACAAACGTCTGAAACAGAATATCGAGTGAGTAAAATATTTGTATTTCCATTTTATTCAGTAGTAATCCTTGTAGACTCTGCTGCTGTCCTACCTTTTCCTCTCCCCTACCTACTCACCATCCTTTATCTTTACTAAACACTTATACATTTATTGCTCCATTAATAAGCATACCCTGTTTCTGTGTGTGGTTAGTTCTTTATTAGATGTACTAATTTTTATTTGGGGGCTAGTTTTTTACTTAATCTCAGATTGGTTTCTTGTTTGATATATAGCAAAATTAAAATCTGAATGTATTCATTTTTCCTTCATTATACTAAGTGTCTCTGCCGAGAAGTTACAAGTTTAAGAAGACAAACCACAAATGTTGCTGGAATTTGTATCTGAACACCTTAAAACCAAACTCCTTAATGATCACCGGAAGATATGCTTGCATTAGTTTGGTAGCACAGAGTGGAATCCATTTTCTTCAAGTGATTACTAGGGCACCTCTTAAAGCCCCACTGTCTGATTTTGATGGTAAATAGACAACTTCAGCAGTTATAACCTGAGAATTGCATAGTTGGCAATGGGTTAACACCCCTCAGGAATGAGAGTTTGGTTTTCTTGCATGAAATAAGACACTCAGGCCAACGGAAGTACTAGCTGAGGATAATGGGAATCTAAAATAGAAATAAAAATAGAGGAAGAAAAAGTCAAGTATTAATTGTATCATCAAGATCAGCTGCAATGACAGATGCCATGATTTGTCCCACTAATTTTTTACCGATATTTTTCCCCAGAAAAGCCCATCAGAATTCTGTAGTTTCTGCTTCCAGAATTTTTATAAAAATCTGTGTCTGAGCACTTAAAGACAACTGCCACTGATTTTGCGATATACTCTTTCAGTTTCCTTTTATAATTATCTAGATTTATTCCCCCATATACTGCAGTATTCCAGACTGACTGTCCTATACCATAAGACCTTTTCTGATATTTTCCTTAGCTGAAGGGAGATACCTAACTCTTGGCCATATCTCGTCCCGGGGGAAACCTCATCCAATGACTGTCTGATGTGGTGAATCAACACAGAAAATTATCCTGTTAGGACTAAATAACTTTTCTCTGGGTTTTAGTGTATTAGCAAACTACAAAGTTAAGAGTTTAAAATTTGAATGTGAGAAATCAGCCTATCACTCCAATTGAAATATTCAACATCTGTGGCTTGTAGGCTCCTTATGATATTTTACCTGAGAAGATTTCATACAAATAGTCAATGTAATGATATATAAATTTTAAAAATATGAATACATTTTAACTCCAGAACTATTAAGCTTCCCCTCGCTTCTCTCACAAGATTGCTTCACAATAGCTAACTTCAAAAGAAAGAAATCCTAGAATAGAACTCTGTCCTGGTTAGTTGCCTTTCTTTAACTAGTATAATATTAGCATTTATTATCTTTGTTGTATATAGAGTTATGGTTATGTTGGATTATTTTTTAAAATCTTGTTTTTAAGTCTCACGACTTTAGCGGCATCATTAAAGTTTATTGGGAAGAAAAGCTGAAAAATAAATTATGTCAGATTAATTGAGCAAGTACAGTGCAGGGATAGTAAGGAATAATTTCATATATATTCACCTGTCAGCTGAGAAGGAAAAAAATTGAGCCCCCATGAAGGTGACAAGCAACCCCACAGCAAGGCGAAGATAGCAAGTTCAGGTACTTGAATGCAATGCAAAGTTAAGTCAATCTATATGTGATATCCATTGATTTACCAATTTTTATTTTTCAGTAAAATTTTTTAAAGAAGTGAAAGGAGAATGTTTACAAGAACTAAGTTATTTGAGTATGCCACATTTTTTTATTAGAATGTAGTCCAAGCTCAATATAAAGAATAATAACATATTAGAGATAACAGACAAAATGAACAATAGCTCAGTAAAATAAATATTAACTAAGGTCATCTAAAGCTACATCTCAAGACTTTTTATTTATTAGAGGCTTTCTGGAATTACATACATGAGATCTGGGCTATAAGCTTTTCTATGGGTGAAAATAGAAAATATATCTTATAATAGAAGTTATTTTTCTATTTTATTCTCTGTATTTCCCTATTACCCCAAATGATTTAAAATTCATTTGTTGTATTAATTTTAAATTGAAGTTGCATAAGAATGTATGAAAATATTTTCTTTCTCAAATTACTTTAGTCATCATGCAGAGACATAACAGAGCATGGTATTAGAAATAAATATATTAAAAGAATATAGCAATTGGCAAATGCCCTCATCACAGAACTGAAAAATATGTAGTTCACCACTTCATTCAAAACTCCCTTAAAATAGACGTATTTGTTTATAAAATTTTGAAGGTTTTAGTTGTGCTTAGTGATATGTATTTCAATAAACTATAAAATAAATGTCCATGTAGGGTCATGATTATGTTTTTATATAATACAAAAATATAAAATGATTATATTTTTAAATGGAATTTAAAGAGTGCAGTAACCAGTTGTTGGTATGCAAAAAATATATGAGGGATTTCTTAGTGTTCTCAAATATCTATTCATCCTTTCTTCCTGTCTTTCTTTCACTCTGATTTTTATCAGGGTGCATTGCCTTCAGCCAATGACAACATCTTTCAGCCTCCCTTGTAGCTATCTGTGTCCATGTGATTAAATTTGGGTCAATAGAACTGAACAAAAGCAAAGTGTGCAGTTTCTGAGTCACATTCTTAACCAAAAAAAATTAGTTGCCTGCACTCTCTTTTTCTCTTTCTTGATCGCTGAAAAACTGGCCATCACAGAAACAATTTCTTTAACTGAAAAGAAGATAGTTTCATTTTATTATGTTACTTTTATTAGGTTATTTTATTTTCATTTTTGTGATGAGCATCCATTATGCTTTTTGTCTGCCACACCTTTTTTTTCTCTTTTTTTTTTTTTTAACAATCTTGCTGTATTAGAGGAATTTGTAGCTTATGAATTTGAAGCCTCCTACTCAGTGTTCTTTGCAGTCAAAACACAGACATGTTACTTAGATTTCAAATGGGATTCACTCACATGGCATTTAGATTTGCAAGAGAGCAGCTTGGAGCAGGAGCATCTGTATAGCATCAAGGCAAGGTGACAGAAGTGTGGCCACCACAACAGTGCCTACCAGATCTCCAACTCTGGGGAGTATAATTAACCACAAGGCTCAACTGCTGTGCTCTGAGAGCCACCTGCACTGGGGCCATACTCCCACATGGCTGCTCAATGAGTGATGCAAGATACCCAGGAAGGTCCTATACCTGTCCTGACAACTGACTTCAGCTGGAAGACACCCTGATGGACCTTCCTGAATAATCCTTAGACTGCAAAGCAGCCAGCACACCTCCACCTACCCTAACTCCCTTTTTCTGAACTCAGAATTGGTTAGAGGTCTGATGGTTCTCCCTGCTATTCTAGCATGCTATCGTTTACTCTCACACAGATATTTTCCCTTAAAAATTATTGCATACTTCGTTCTACACAGGTGTCTGCTTCTAGGAGGACCGGGATCAGTGCAAGAGGCATTCAGCTTTGAAGGAAGTCAATGGCTGCAAGTTGAGTCCCTAGCACCAGAGTAGAACAAGAAGGGAACAATAGACACTAGGGTCTACTTGAGAGTGGAAAGTGAGAGGAGAGAGAGGAGCAGAAAAGATAACTATTGGGTACTGGGCTTAATACCTGAGTGATGAAATAATTTGTAAAACAAAGCTTTGTGACATGAGTTCACCTAGGTAACAAACCTTTACATGTACCCCCGAACCTAAAACAAAAGTCAAGAAAAAAAAAAGAAGAAGTTCCTGTAAATGTAGGGGAGAGCCAGACAGTGAGCTTTGACGCTATACTTCTAGAGAAAATTTCCCAGTCTACATGTGAGAACTTCCCTGATAAGGAAACATCTAACAAAGCCCTCACCAGGAACTGATACCAGGACCTTGACTTTTCTGCAACTCATGATGGAAATATATTAAAGATGGCAGATGTTCTTGTGAGTTTATATTAATAAGACTAATAGGGAAGTGGATTATAAGAGTTTTAATTAATCTTTTCACGCAGAAAAGATTCCTATATTATAGAAACACATATATTTGATAAACAAGTATTATAAATTTACGTGTATTTCTTTAATTGTGTACATGATTTTCCTTTTGAAAATGAATGGATTCATAAAAGAATTGAAGCCACACATTTGTATAAACTGGTGATTCCATAGATTTGTGAAAAATTCTAGTGGAAAAACCAAGTCCACTTCACTGACAAGTAAACAGTCTCAATACTTAAGGAGTGATCCCAAAACTAAAATTTGTAATGCTGTGGAAATGTTGATTTAGGGGATAATGTAGTCCAGGAGCTTGGCAATTGTCCTCACTGGGTTCTATTTTCCAGCCTATGCAACTCAAAGATTTATGCTTCAAAATATCCAAAGGTTCAAAAGTAATCATTCAGTTGGGATCATGGAACCAAACACAGTAGAAGGCATTTTGCAGTTTTCCCTTGTTTTACCTGTGGAAATATTTCTTCTAAGTTTAAATAATAATGTTGTCACATGGAGAACTTCGAATGGCATCAGTAAAAATCTGTGAACACTTATTTTTAGAAGGAAAGTGAATTATTTATAAGTTTCTTCTTACTTTCGAGTCAAGTCATGAATCATTGTGTATGCCAGATCTGTTCTGTTTCACTTCATGCCTCGTTCTTCCATAATCACTCCTACATAGAGTAGCTCTAGTAGAAGATGTGAATCTGTATCTGTGTATTAAATTACTGTTAAGCATATTTTATAAAATTTTGCATGCCCAATTATCTAGATAGGATCAGAAACTTCTCACATTATAAATTATGATGAATTACTAACATCAGGCATAGTAGTATAGATTAATTTTTAAATGAACTGGAGAATTATTATTAAAATATAGGGAACAAGAAAGTATAATAAAGATGTAGTGCAGTAAAAGTAGTTATCTCTAAGTAAGGACAATGGATATCTTACAACGAACAATTGATTATCTCTGAGTAAGGACAATGGATATTTAACAATGAACTCATTGCATCACTAAGTGCTATGTAGAAATGAAAAGAATGGCAGTTCCTGGATTTTTTTCTTTCTGTAACTGAGATGGTACTGAGAACATGTGCTTATTAAAATAAATAAATCCTTTGTAGTGAAATATAGATTTTTATCTGTAAACTCAATGGCAATCTTGCAGAATTTCTATTAAAATTAAGTTATATACAGAATTTTTCTGTATATAGAGCATTGTACAGTTTATTCTCACTAGGATGTAGTATTTACTCTTGTTAACAGAATTTTCTTCACATTACATTATTCAATCTTCACAACTCTAAAGAAAAAAAGAAAACACGTGTTCCCCCATGTTTGCAAAATTTCGTAGTAACTTGGCTCTATTATGTTTTCACTTTTTAGGGCTTATAATTAGGGTATCTGTGAATTATACAGGTTTGTCTAAATCATGGCTTCTACTGCAATGGATTCTCCATCTCACACTTAAGGGAGTTTGGTCGCATATAATTGATTTACTTTAATGTTGCTCATTCTTTGGTCCTCCAGATCCATTGTCTACTCAGTCTCTGCCATTCTCTACTTTCCTTGGTGTCTTACATCACCCAGGTTTCCTTGCCTTCTGTCTTTTGGTTAAAGTTGGTCAAACAGAGGTACCAGCAGAAAAGTCAAGGGAAGGAAGAAACATCAGGCCTCACAGAATGTACTTTTTGCAGTGATTGGATTATTTTACATTCAGCTATATTGCCTGGTAGGCAACGACTTCCATGACTATAGCTCATATTAGTTGCTGTTAAACCGCCCTCTGCCTTTGGACCTGTGGTCCTAGGGGTAATAAGGACTTTCCACTCTTAGTAGTCCCAGATCTTGTCATCCATTACTGGTTCTCATAAATTTGTTAACATTATTTTTGTAGTTCCTATGTGAAGTTATCCTCAACTAACATCTCTGAGTGTATCATATGTTTCCACTTAGGAAACTGATTGATGCAATAATCTATACCTATCAATACTCTATCAGTTCAAAGACACAGAGACTCTTAAGGAGGAAGCCAGATTCCTTTGAGAATGAATTCTGCAATGCAAACACTAAATGTAGACTTTAATTCTTCCTTTTAGCCTAAGCTACTACAAAAGGGAATGTTGGCCATACATTAAACTTTCTCTTTACTCTAAAAAGTGAAATACTCATACCTTCTGTCTCTCAGAACTGATACTATCTTGTATTTCCTGGGAAACCAAAATGCTACTAAGGTCTTTTAATTAGAGAGGGGCTAAAGGAATTTAGGTGACAGGGAGAGTCTTAATCTAAGTACTTAATCTCAGTCACAAAGGTTTTGTTGAGACTGCAGATATACACTGCTGTTGTTTCCTCAGTTTCAAAATGCATAATGGTTTAATGGATTTAATGCTCTCTCTCTCTCTCTCTCTCTCTCTGTGTGTGTGTGTGTGTGTGTGTGTGTGTGTGTGTGTTTGTAATGAGAGGCACCTCACAAAACACAGTTAGGGCTAATTTGTAGGCCAGGCAAAGTAGAACTACCTCCCACCCTTTACTAAAATAATAACCAAAAGCCATATTCTATACCTGAGAAAATTGAAGATGTTAGTGCAAAAGCCTGAATATTGCTAGGATGATCATTCTTATCACATTTCTATTTAATTCTCCTACTTGACCACTGCCACAATCTGATGGGTCCGAGAGAGTAGCTGTGGACTATTATAAACTAATACAGGTGGTGACACTAATCACACCTGTTAATTCCAGATGTGATTTGTAATAATTATTGCAAATCAACACATCCCTTGTTTTTCAACTGACGAATTAGCAAAGGCTTTCAATTAATTCAAGAGCCAAGAATAGAAATCCTCCAAGTCCTGGCCTAGATGATAGTCTTGATTACAAGGAGACAAATGGAGACAAGTAAGACTATACTTAGAATTCAAGACACTTTCTGGGCTGCCTTTTGCTATTTTTGTTCCATTAAAGAACACAAAGAAAACTTCCCAACACACTCAGGGCTGGCTAAAAGTAAGGGGCATATGGAATGCTGCTAGAAGGACTCTGTGGTTGTCATCTTAGGTTTTAAGACAAAGGACAGATGTGGGGGTTGCAACACTAATTATTTTTATTATCTCCTGCTTTTCCCTGCTTCTTTACTTGAAAACTACTGGGAATGATTGAATTAAAATCCTCCTTAAATGACACAAAGTATTATGAGATTTTTATATTTTATCTTGGTTGTTGAGCTGATTTGCTTTCTGTGTAAACAAAGGATAAGCATAGATTTTCTTGCACCCAAATTCTACCTGCTGTTAATCTCTGATCTTCTCTTTTTTTTGGGAGTTTCCCCTCTACGAACCTTATTATCCAGGCTTCCTTTTACCCTCTAATATCTGGTTTGTTTTAACCAAGTGGAGGCACAAGGATGAAATTAAAGGGAGGAAGGAGGTAAAGTTAATAGTAACTCTCCACCTCCATTTCCTTCTACCTGGCCACTGCTTTTGCCTTGGCCTTCTCTTCTTTTTATGGTTACATCTGTTATGGAGAAGACCTCCCTCAGTGCTAAAGCTCCTCTTACCATCCAAGACTAAGTGACAATAAGAGGAAATTTTGATTTAAAAAAGTTTGGATATTTCTTATCAGAGTCTGTTTGACCATCCCTTGTGGGTTCCCTTAGTTTTGACTATAACAGGTCAACTTTGCCAGAACACTGAATGATGCAACATTAAGTTGAAAACAGCATTTCATTTAGAGGCTATAATGTATGATGTTCAAGGACTCTTTGAGGAGATTCAGAAAAGGCAATGTAAAAAAATGTGACATAGAGGTAGTGATTTTAGAGTGATACTGAAAAATACATAAAATGGTCTCTGTTCAACAAATGGAAGAAAATATAAAAATACATTTTCCTATAAAGTTTGCCAATATCATTTTCAATGTTAATTTAATTACTTTGGAAAAAATCTTCAACATGAAAATTTTAGGACATGTTTTAGGAAACAAATTAGTAAATTTAAAAAATTCATAATAAAACAAAACAAAAAAGCCTAATTTCTAGTAGGTGTAGTAGTCAAGACTCCCTACAAATATTTTAATTAGTTTTGATGATTCAATATTAATTCAATGTCTCTAAAGAATGTATAAGCCCTTCCTCATAAATGTACCAGAAAACAAATAAACCCTCCTGGCAATACTAAGCATTACTGTGTAACAAGCTCACATTAAAAGGTAAATAATACAGACACGTAATTTTGTCCTTTATCTTCAACAAGCTCTGTTTTTTAAATTTAATCTTGGCGAATTCCATTTTGTAATTTTTCTGTGACCTAAGGGTAGTCAAATTAACTCAACAATTTTTTCTTCTCTGCAGAGTCTAGTGAATAATTATTATGAAACTTTTGTACACGTAATCACTCAAGGAGCTAGTTTAAAATACCACTTCCTGGGCTTCACCCCAAGAAAATCTGATGGAATGGATACTGAAATTTTGAAAATCTTCCTTTAAAGCCATGTAATTTCTTCCCACAAAAAAGCATTGTTATAGTCAGCAAATTAAATATTTAGGATAAAATGTAAAATTTCATACAAATTATAAGAATAGGTAAGAAGTAGATAAACAAAAGGTAAAAAGAAAAAAAAATGGTCACAGACATTCAGTATATACAGATTTTGAGAGCTGGAGATTTATTCTCCTTCAATGATGTCCTGCATACACATAGCAGCACAGACTGTATTTATATAGCCATTCCACAGATTGTCTACTTGGTTCCATAATTTCTATCATGGGAAGCATAATTACTGGTTTTAATAGATTCTAATGTATTATAATCTCTCCTACATAATCTGTTCCTAAAAATATCATTTTTCTGAAGTTTAGTGTTGACTTTTTGTTTTATTAAAATTTAACTTTGTAACTCTTAGACAAAAATAGCTATATTTGTAACAACACAATCATTGTTTTTATGACACATTTCCTTCACTGTTTAAAAGGCGCTTTTATGCACACGATCCCATTTGATACTAATATGTACTTGCTTATTAATCATCTCTGACACACAATCACATAATTATTGTAAATAAATCTTATTGTTCCAGTGGCTAAGCAAGAGTGAAAAGTAAGACAAACAAATATAAAACTCTAAGGGAGACAATAACAGATCAATTTTTAGTCATTTGCCTTTCCTAAGTTTATGAAAAAGATATATGATGTGTTTGTGTATATATATACACACACACACACACATTTGTATAATTTAATTCTTTCAATAGGAGTTGAAAGAATGCAGTTGCTGCCTACAGAGGAGAATTAACAAAATGATCAGAAAAAGTATCCTGAAAAGTGTTGTTTATGTCTATAAGAATTGTTTATCCTTCCAATATTGGCAGAACACCTACAGTTTGGACAGTTTGGAGACTGCTTTTAATAATTGTATACACTTATAGGCTGTCAAAAAAAAGAGGAAAAATCAATCTCTTCAAAAGTTTTATAAAATAGTCATTTGCTTTTTGAAAGAGAATACAAAACAACAACAAAAAGTAGGCCTTACTTTCTAGCCAGGGCAATCAATGGCAATAAATGAAGCAAAACACAAAAATATGATAATCCTCATTCTGTGAGTAGAGAGAAGTTTGAGGAAGTAGGGATTGATTCAGGAGGGATAAATTAAGAAAATAATCACTGAGGTATAAAGTCTAAATTTAAATATGCAGGTAGAAATTTAAGAAAGGAAACTAAGGTATATCCTTCAGGATGAAGTAAATTGTATGAACAAATAAAACCAAATAGAAAGTAAAAAGGAAATAAGGACACACTTTTAAAAAGAACAATGTAATACATAGTTACAAAGAGAGAATATACATTGCTTTTCATAAAGAATTTATTCAGTTTATGAGTTGCAAAGACAATAAAGTCTTATTTCAAGTGAACACTTAATATGTATATATCAGATTTACATCACAAAATTCCCCAAAACTTAGAGTGTTCAAACTATTATATATTATTGCCTATGATTTTACACATCGAGAACTCAGTCATGGATCAGCTGGGTAGTTCCGCCTTATATGATTCATTCTCAGGCCATACATGGAGCTACATTCAACCTGAAACTTGACTGGAGCTGGATGTCCAACAAGACCTCATTCATATGATTAGAAGTTGATGCCAGCTGTGAACTTTAATTTTCCTCTGCATCATCTCTTTTTCTCTAGTGGTATATAGGTGGTCTTCCAATGGAAGTGATGAAATCTCATAGAAACTAGACAAAAAACAGGTAAACTGTCACTTCTACCCATTTTAATGGTAAAAGTAAATTCAATACAGACATAAGAAAATTAGAAACCAACTCCTTTAAGCATAGTGGGGAGAGAAATCTTTAGTAGCTGCCTTTGGAGAATATTTACCATGGCACATTAGAAATAGTGTGTTATAGATCTACTAGATTTGGTAGATAATGGTATTTTTTTTCTAAAAAAAATCTGAAATGATGCAAATCCTAAATTTGTTTAAAAATCCATCCGTAATTTCATAAACTAAAAATTGGCAGGCCAAAAAATTGAATGCTATAGATATACTACTGCCATATGACTTCAGTCAACTTCAGCTGGTAACATAAAATAGCAACCAAACTATGTAAATTATGTTGTAAACAGGTTGCTGTTTATGTGGATTGGAATTTCAGCCACAACTTTAGCAAATGTTTTACTGTTATTTTAATATTGTTCTTATAAGTTAAAATATTCTTTCCACTCTGTAGTAGCAATTCACTAATGTAATGCTGAAAATACCCCCCCCAATTTATAAACTTTAGAATGTCAGATGTGATAATATAGTATAAACAGGGTCAATTATTATTATATCAGAGAATATCAATGACAATGTAGACATTTTTAATAAAATGAAAAGTGTCAATAAATTTTAAAAAATCTTTTGCAGTAGTTTAGGATTTATAAACTATGGACACTCTACTTTTCCCACTTTTCCTTACATATTTTACTTTTATTTTTGTGGAAAATTTGATTTAAAATAGAGTAACCATGTTTCTATTGTACATGCATGTGAATATCCTGTACTATAACAGAAGGAAAAACTTAAAACCACCGTTTGGTCAGGCAATGTCAAATACAAGAATATTCCATTTTCGAATTTTTCTTACGATTGCATTATTATGTAAGATAAGTGTATTTAATGAATATGAAGTAGAGCCCTACATAAAAAGAATAAACCTCAGGAATAAATATGCAAATACATCAATAAATAAGTTTCACTTTTTGGGTGAACACACTAGGGATAAATGAGTTAGCAGTTCAGAAGCACACATATAAAAGAAGATTGAATTCAGTGATCATGCAAACATTGTGACATTGTGTGTTAAATTGATACACTGAACTCAGACTACACACAACTTTTTACTTAAAACAATACAAAAGTAAACAAAAATATCTAACCAGTCAAGGCGCAGTCTAAAAGAGTTCCTTAATATTATATGTATTACCACTTATATCTGGAAGCATAAAACTAGATTGTGAAATCACTCAATCTTAGAAACAAAGGTAAAAGATGTGAGAGGGAATAATAGGAGGAAGTAACATGCCTTCCTTTATGTTCATCATATGGAGATAAATCTGTTTTTATATGAAAAACCTGTTTTAGAATAAACTTGATCAGCATACTTGTAACAGATTATACAATAGTCAAATAAAGATTTCTCAGGCTATGCTAAAGAGATAAGACTTTATCTTGAAGGTGGTGAGGAGACCTTAAAGGTTTTTACAAGAAAAGTGACAAAATTTAAAAGGTAATGGTGGCACTAAAAAAATATATATAGATAAAGTAGTTCCAGGATATTACAGTAAAAACTCATCATAAAAGTTACAGAGAAATAGAAAGGAATGAATAGAAGTGATAACAGAAGAGATGAAAAAGAATAAATTAATCTGAGATTTATATGGTAGGATTTTAAAAATCAAGGGTTTATTTAATTAGAAAAGACAGAATTAGAAGAGTCCAGTTTGTTACATTTAGATGAAGGTGTCATTAATCAAGATTCATAAAAAAGGAGAAAAAATATTACCAGGGGGATGAGTCCATTTTTGGAAATAGATAATATTTTGAAAGGAGAAATAAGTTATCTTAATTTTCTTTTTAACAACAAAATAAAAACTTTTTATTCTAAATAAATATCAAAACATAAGATTAGAATATTACATTTTATTTTAATGTTTATTGTGGGGAAATTAATTTATTCACATAACACATACTGAATAATGCAATATGTATTTTTATTGACTTATATTTCTACCATTATATAATTGGCATAATTTCAGCTGATTGTAAGAAGTTATTACTACTCTTTGACTTATTTCTACAACCTAGAGCAAATAAATTGCTAACTCTAACATATTTGTTTCTAAACGTAATATGAATTTTCTTTCTTCAGCAAATCTCTGTCGTAGAAAAAATAAATGTACTCACTCATTTTGTTCTATAAGTGTTTCAACGAATATGTTCTCACTGATCTTATTTAAAATAAACTTACTACCATATAAAATACATAATTATTGTAGATAGTAAAAAATATCACAGGCTACCATAGAAAAGAAGTGCTAAAAATTGGGGAACCAATAAAATTGCTCAAAATGAAAATCGAGAGAAAAATAAAAAGTTTGATAAATAGCCAAAAGCATTCTTACACATTTTGCAGCTTGTCTTCAAGGACGTGTATAATATATTGCCTGATTTTCTCATCACTAAAAACACAAAATTTACTACTGTAGTAATAAGCTTGTCATAAAATAGAATGAAAATCTACTATTCTATACTTTCTAAATGAGAATGTTCCTTAATTAAAATTTACTCTTGAAATTTTGAGGTTACATAAAAATTAATTTTGAGTTTTGACCCACCATTTTTGTATGAATTATGTCTTACTAAATTTTTCTAAATTGCTAAATTTACACGTATATAAATAATTATGTGAATTTTTGCGGTAGCAAGCCTTCAAATTACATATTTAGAGTTTCAAGGGCATCTATTTTCAGATATATATTAGTTTCAACTTTTTAAATGTATACCTATTTTTCAAAGATAGATTATACTCTTATGGAACATTATTTTTTAAATAATTTGATACTGTTTTAAACACTGCAATAGCTGCTGGATATAACAGTAAACAAAGGAGCTATGGCTGCTACCTCCAGAGATTAATGTTTTAATAACAAAACTGCATGTTTCTATGTAAGTGTCTAGAAAGGAGACTCTATATGAAAATCCTCTCAGATGGAGTGATGCTGAAGCAAATATACGACAAATGAGATGGAGCACTAGAAGAAAAGAGAGGTGAGGTTTATTTTTATGCAAGAGAAAGATATACAAAGGCTTAGAGATAAGTAAGAACATGGTGAATTCAAAAAGAAAAAAGAACAGGGCATGGGCTCACATGCCTGTAGTCCCAGCTGTTAAGGAGGCTGAGGCAAGAGAATCATTTGAGCCCAGAGGCTGCAGTGAGCCATGATTGCCCCACTATACTCCAGTCTGTGACCTCAAATCTTAAAAAGTACATTAAAGAAAGAAAATGTGTTATTCCAAGTCTTCGCTATTGTGAATAGTTCTGCAATAAACATACGTGTGCATGTGTCTTTATAGCAGCATGATTTATAATCCTTTGGGTATATACCCAGTAATGGGATGGCTGGGTCATATGGCACATCTAGTTCTAGATCCTTGAGGAATCGCCATACTGTTTTCCATAATGGTTGAACTAGTTTACAATCCCACCAACAGTGTAAAAGTGTTCCTATTTCTCCACATCCTCTCCAGCACCTGTTGTTTCCTGACTTTTTAATGATCGCCATTCTAACTGGTGTGAGATGGTATCTCATTGTGGTTTTGATTTGCATTTCTCTGATGGCCAGTGATGATGAGCATTTTTTCATGTGTCTGTTGGCTGTATGCATGTCTTCTTTTGAGAAATGTCTGTTCATATCCTTTGCCCACTTTTTGATGGGGCTGTTTTTTTTTTCTTGTAAATTTGTTTGAGTTCTTTGTAGGTTCTAGATATTAGCCCTTTGTCAGATGAGTAGATTGCAAAAATTTTCTCCCATTCTGTAGGTTGCCTGTTCACTCTGATGGTAGTTTCTTTTGCTGTGCAGAAGCTCTTTAGTTTAATGAGATCCCATTTGTCAATTTTGGCTTTTGCTGCCATTGCTTTTGGTGTTTTAGACATGAAGTCTTTGCCCATGCCTATGTCCTGAATGGTACTATCTAGGTTTTCCTCTAGGGTTTTTATGGTATTAGGTCTAACATTTAAGTCTCTAATCCATCTTGAATTAATTTTCGTATAGGGAGTAAGGAAAGGATCCAGTTTCAGCTTTCTACTTATGGCTAGCCAATTTTCCCAGCACCATTTATTAAATAGGGAATCCTTTCCCCATTTCTTGTTTCTCTCAGGTTTGTCAAAGATCAAATGGCTGTAGATGTGTGGTATTATTTCTGAAGACTCGGTTCTGTTCCATTGGTCTATATCTCTGTTTTGGTACCAGTACCATGCTGTTTTGGTTACTGTAGCCTTGTAATATAGTTTGAAGTCAGGTAGCGTGATGCCTCCAGCTTTGTTCTTTTGACTTAGGATTGTCTTGGAGATGCGGGCTCTTTTTTGGTTCCATATGAACTTTAAAGCAGTTTTTTCCAATTCTGTGAAGAAACTCATTGGTAGCTTGATGGGGATGGTATTGAATCTATAAATAACCTTGGGCAGCATGGCCATTTTCACGATATTGATTCTTCCTATCCATGAGCATGGTATGTTCTTCCATTTGTTTGTGTCCTCTTTGATTTCACTGAGCAGTGGTTTGTAGCTCTCCTTGAAGAGGTCCTTTACATCCCTTGTAAGTTGGATTCCTAGATATTTTATTCTCTTTGAAGTGATTGTGAATGGAAGTTCATTCATGATTTGGCTCTCTATTTGTCTGTTACTGGTGTATAAGAATGCTTGTGATTTTTGCACATTAATTTTGTATCCTGAGACTTTGCTGACGTTGCTTATACCTGATGTAAATGACGAGTTGATGGGTGCTGACGAGTTGATGGGTGCAGCACACCAACATGGCACAAGTATACATATGTAACAAACCTGCACATTATGCACATGTACCCTAGAACTTAAAGTATAATAATAATAATTTTAAAAAAATTAAAATAAAAAAATAAAATGTTTTCTACATAGCTAGGGCTTGGAATGTAAGGGGAACAATATCAAAATAGAAGAAAAAACATGAACAGGAATTAGGTATTAAACAGCCTCCTAAAACAAGTAAATGGACTTCATCTGTACAGTAAAAGCAATCAAAACTCATCAAAAAGTTCAAACAGGAAAAAACAATTTTACATTTGCATAAAAATCAGATAACTCTTGCTGCATGTAGAAGACAACCATAAACAAAAATAGGAATCCCAGAGTCTAATTCAAAGACCCTTTTGGTGGACAGAAATTGGAAAACTGTGGCAGAAACGGCACAGAGAAAAGTAAATAATTTAAATTAAAGATAAAATATGAAAAATAAACAGAATCAATATAATAGTTGTAGTATTCAAGGCTGAGATTTTTTTTATTCTGGATCTCTTCCTGTAAGAATACAAATAAACCACTTCTATCATGGATGATAGATTTATGTAACTTAAAATTTGCAAAAATCAACTTACTCTTGTGCCCATTCCCACTATAGAAAGAAAAACATTTCTCAAGAAAATCAATCTACCCAGAGTTTTATCTAATATTAGAAAAAAATACTACTTTTATTAGAAATGTTTAATCACCAGGAATTACCAATAAAATATAAATCAGAGCTGACCTCTCAGCAGAAACAACACAAATAACAAGAGAGCATAATAATATCATCATGATACTCAAAGAAAAAAAAAATAAACTGCTAAAAAGAATAATGTATTCATCCAAGATACCTTCAAAAATAAAAGCAAAATAAGGACTTTCCCAGATTAATAATAATGGAGAGAATTTGTTGCTAGTGGAATTGCCTTACATAAAACATTGAAGGATATTCTTCAGACTGAAAGTAAATGATCCCAGCTAGTAGTTAGAATCTACATTAATCAACAAAGAGTGCTGCTAAAGGTCATTTTGTAATTATAAAAGACGCTAAAATACTCTCTATTCTCCTTTCCTCTATTAATCTATCTAAACAATAATTGTATAGAAAAATATGTATATGTGCTATTGGACTTATAATATATACAAATGTAATTCACATGTAATATATTTGCCAATAGAAGAACAAAGGAGTTGGGTGGGAAGAACACTTTAATGAGCTAAAAGGTCATTACAGTTGGTAAAATAATTATAAAAATATATTGTTAGGCTTGTAACATTAATGAATAGGGTATGTATAACAATAATATTACAAAAATAGGCAAAGGGAATACAGCTATATTTTCATAACATTTTTCTGTTATTAATCTAGTATAAATCTAAAGCTCACAAGAATATCTTGAAATATATATTTAAAAACCCTAAAGCAAGCACTAGAAATATAAATATATAGTAAACTATAGTGAAGAAATCATTAATAAAATTAAAATGTTACATTAGAAAATATTCACTTAACACAAAATAAAGCAGTACAGGATCAACAGAGGAGCAAAAAAGACTTGAGACACAGAGCAAAGAAATAATAAAATGCAAAGATAAATCCAACCATATTAATATTATTGTTACATTTGAATGGATTTAAAATTCCATTCAAAAGGCACAGATTTTCATACTGGATAATATCAATGACCTAACTACATGTTGTCTATAAATGACATGCTAAAGATTCAAGTACACAGCTAGACTGAAATAAAAAGAAGGAAAGCAAAGTATAGCAAGCTAGCAGTAAACATAGGAGGCTAAAGTGGCTTCACTAATATCATATGAAATAAACTTTAACAACAAAAAGATAGCAGATATAAATGGGGTATTTTATAATGATTAAAAAGGGTCAATTCATCAGAAAACTATAACAACTATAAGCATACATACACCAAATAACAGAGTACCAAAATGCATGCAGCCAGACAGATAGAAATAAAGGAGAAAATAGACAAGTAAAACAATAATACTTGGAGACCAAAACACTTCACTTCCAATGATGGATAGAATACTAGACAAAAGAAATAAAAGACCTATACAACACTATAAACTAACATTACCTAACAGATTTTAAAGAACACTTAACTTAGAATTAGAATGTATATTCTTTAAATAGTATGGGACATTTCCAGATAGACAATATGGTACTTTATAAAACAGCTTCATTATATAATTTAAAAATACAAGTGTGTTCTCTGATTGGAATAAAAGAAAAATAGAAATTAATATAATAAAAAAATGGAAGAAACTCACAGGCATTTAAAAATTAAACAACACGTTCCTGAATAACTATTAGGTCAAAGAATGAAGAAAATGAGAAATCAAAAATGCTTTGAAATGAATTAAAAGTAAGAAAAATCATAGCAAAATTATGGAACACGATTACAACAGAGCTTTAAGAAAAATATATAGCAGTAAATAACTATATTAAGAAATGATAAATATCTTAACTTCCCACTATAAGACATTGACAATATAGCAAATTTTACCCAAAGCAAGGAAAAGAAATTAAAAAATAAAAGTTTGAGCAAAAATTGAAGTTGAAAAGCGAAAATAATCAATAAATCCAAAACTTGTTATTTTAAAAGATTAACAAAATTGACAAAACTCTAACTAAATTGACCAAGGATAAAAGAATATTTAGATTACTAGAATGGGAAATGAAAGAAGAGACTACTACTGGTATTACAGAAAGGCAAAGAAGAATAAAATGAATGATACAAGAATTAAAATTGGGTACCATACATGAAATGAGAAACTTCATAAGAAGACACAAACTACCAAAGCAGACTCAAGAGGAAATCAGCAATCAGAATAATACTATAACAATTGAAGTCATTTAGTTAGTCATCAATAAACTATCTACAACAAAAGACCCAGGTAAACATGGCTTTATCTCTGAATTCTAACAAATGTTTAAAAAATAATGCAGACCAACTTTTTACACAATCTTTAAAAAATAGAAAGAAAACAAAAACGTTTATAATTCACTTTATAAATCCAGCATTACCCAGATACCAATACCAAACACATACAACATAAGAAAGGCCAATTAGAGACCAATGTCTGTTATGAATATGAATGCAAAAATTCTCAATAAAATCCTAGCAAACCAAATACAGAAACGAATAAAAATAATTATATACCACGACCAAGTAGGATTTATCTTAAAGAGGTTTTGTAATATTTGAAAAAATAATTAATACATTATTTTAACAGAATAAAAACAAAACTTACATAATTGTCTCAACAAATGCAGAAATAATACTTTTTAAAAATGAGCACTTTTTCATGATTAAAAAGATAAAAAAAAAAAACAAAAACTTCTTAGCTAACAAAGAGTGCAAGGAAATTCCCTCAAACTGATAAAAGTCATACATGGAAAGTTCTCACATGTTATCATATATAATGATAAAAGACAAAATGCTCCTTTCCTAAGATCAGGAGCAAAATATGAATGTTGATTCTTGCCATTTATGTCTAACATTCAGCTGATAGTAAAAAAAAAAAAAAAAAAGTGAAATAAAAGCCATCTAGATTTGACTTGAAGAAGTAAAACTATCACCATTTGCAGATAACATGATCTTGTATGCAGAGAAACCTAATTAACACATGAAAAACTATTAGAATTTATGAGTTTAGCAACATTTTACAAGATTAATACATAAAATTCAGTTGTATTTTATACACTTGCAGTGAGTAATCTGGAAATAAATTAGGAAAACATGCCTTTTGAAGTAGAATATAAAAGAATAAAGTACTTAGAAATAAAACTTAGCAAAAGAAGTGCAAAACTTATACACTCAAACTATAAAACACTGTTTAAATAGATTAAAGAAGATCTAAATAAATTGGAAAACATCCCATGTTCATGGATCAAAGCCTTAACATTGTTAACATGGCAGTATTTCGCAAGATAATCTATAGATACAAAAAATCTCTATTTAAATATAACTACTTTGTAAAAATTGATAAGCTGATTCTAAAACTCAGCTTATGGTAATTGTAAAGGATGCAAATCAGCCAAAACAACTCTGAAAAAGAAACAGGTGGAAGAATTCATACTTACCAATTTTATGACATAGTACAAAGCAGTGGTAACTGAGATTATGGTATGGCACAAGTATAAAGATACAGATCTATCAAATAAAATCGTGTTTCTAAAAAGGCTCATACACCTGACATTTAAGACATGTGGCAAGACCATTCAATGAGAAAATAATAGTCTGTTAAACAAATACTCATGGGACCACTGGATAGCCACTTGCAAAAGAATGAAGTGGGATTCCCATCTCACACTCTCTATAAAAAATGGACTCAAAATGGATCAAAGGTCTAAATAAATGTAAAAAAATAAAAATTTGGAAGAAAATACAGGTGTTATTCGTTATGACAAGCAGACAGAGGAGCCCGATAAATTAAACTTTAACAAAATAAAATTTTGTGCTTCAAAGAACATCAAGAAAACGAAAAGGCAGGTCATAGAATGGGAGAAAATATGTTTAAGTTATATATGTATTAAGGGATTTGTATCCATAATAAAGAATTCTTTAAAGCTTATTTACCTTTATTAGGTAAATAACGATGTTAAAAGTAAGCACAAGTTCTTAATAGATATTTTTCCAAGGAAGATGTAAAAATGGCCAATAAGCACATGAAAAGATTCTTGCCATCTATAGTCATCAGGAAAATTAAAATCAAAACCACAACGAGTTGTCACTTTACACACACTACAATGACGAGAATCAACAAGGTAGAGAACAACTGTTGCCAAGGATGTGCAGAAATTGCAACTCTCATGTACTTCTGGTGGTATTTGAAGATGGTGCAGATAGCTGCACCATCTTGATGAAACAGGGTGTCAGTTTCTTTCTCTTCAGTTGCTCTCATTATTCTTACTCTACTGACCATTCTCAAATTCGCCATAGCCCTTAATGAGGCTTATGTCTTTATACTACTAGTAAGCCTTTATCTGTATGATAATACAAAATGACCCACCAAACACATGCCTACCATATAGTCAAACCCAGCCCCTGACCACTAACAGGAGCTCTCTCAGCCCTCCTAATAACATCTGGCCTGGCCATGTGATTTAACTTTAACTCTATTACTCTTTTCACTCTAGGCCTACTAGCCAACACACTGATTATATACCAATAATGATGTGACATTATCCGAGAAACTACGTTTCAAGGCCACCATACAACAATTGTCCAAAAAGCCCTCTGATATGGAATAATTCTGTTTATCTCAGAAATATTATTCTTTTCCGGTTTCTTCTGTGCATTCTACCACTCTAGTCTAACCCCAGCTCCAGAATTAGGGGGACATTGACCCCTAACAGGCATTAATTCCCCTTAACCCTTTAGAAGCATCCCTCCTGAATACATCTGTATTACTTGCCTCAGGTGTAAACTTCAGTGAAAACTTCAATTATTTGGGTTCACCACAGCCTGATAGAAGGTAGTCAAAAGCAGATAATTCAAGCACTATCCATCACAATTACTTTAGGTATTTACTTCACCCTCCTACAAATCTCAGAATGTTTTCAGGTCCACTTTACTATCTCTGATGGAATCTACAGCTCAACATTCTTCATAGTCACAGACTTTCATGGACTTCACGTTATTATCAGATCAACACTTCTCACTATCTGCATCCTCCACCAACTAAAATTCCACTTTACATCCAACCACCACTTTGGCTTTGAAGCCACCACCTGATATTGACACTTCATTGATGTAGCATGACTATTCTTATACATCTGTATCTACCCATGAAGATCCTACTTTTTGTATAAACAGTACCATTGACTTCCAATCAATTAGTTTTGATAACATCTGAAAGAGAGTAATTAACCTGACACTAGCCCTAGTATCCGATACTTTACTGGCCGTATTACTACTAATAATTACATTTTGGCTCCCACAACTTAATATTTTTATAGAAAAATCCAGCCCCTACGAATGCGGATTTGACCCAATAACCTCCGTCCACATCCCCTTTTTAATAAAATTATTCCTAGTAGCCATCACATTTCTCCTCTTCGACTTGGAAATCACTCTACTACTACCCTGCCATGAGCCCTTCAAACAAATAACTTGACACTAATAATCAGCATAGTCCTTATACTAGTTACCATTTTAATCCTAGGCTGGACTTATGAATGAGCCCAAAAAAGATTAGATTGAGTTGAATTGGTAAATAGTTTAAGTCAAAATAAATGATTTCAACTCATTAGATTTTGATAGACCGTATTTACCAAATGCCCTATATTTACATCAATATCATATTAGCATACACCATGTCACTGCTAGGAATATGAGCCTACTGATCCCACCTAATATCATCCCTATTATGCCTAGCAGCTATAATAGTATCAGTATTTATCATAAAATACTCTTATAACTTTAAACATACATTTTGCTCTAGTATCCATAATATCCATCATCCTCCTAGTACTGGCTGCCTGCAAAGCTGCAGTGGGCCTTGCCTTACCAGTTTTAATCTCCAACACATAATGGCCTAGATTACATACAAAATCTAAATTTACTTCAATGCTAAAAATTATTATTCCAACAGTTATATTGCTACCAATGACATGATTCTCTAACACTACTTCAATCTGAATTTGCATGACTGCCTACGGCCTACTCATCAGCCTCATTATTCTACTATTTTTTAACCAATTCAACGATAACTCATCTAACTTCTCATTAATCTTCTCTTCTGAGCCAGAAGAGAAGCCCTTTACTCCCTATACATGCTAATCACAACACAATGAGGAACACTTGCATATTATATTAACAGTATTAAACCTTCTCTTACATGAGAAAATACATTAATACTTATACATCTTGCACCTATCTTCCTATTATCCTTAAACCCTAAAATTATTATGGGGTTTGCATGCTGTAGCTATAGTTTAACTAAAACATTAGATTGTGGATCTAATAATAGAAGTCTGCAACTTCTTATCTACCAAGAAAGTGTGCAAGAACTGCTAACTCATGCCCCCTTGGGCATGAGTTACCTAGGGAAACAGGGTGTCAGTTTCCTAAATGAATAAACTTAGAGATACTGTATGACTCAGTATTTTTACTCTCTACATATGCACCCAACTGCAATGTAAATATATGTTCACATAGCAAGTTGTATATGAATGTTTGTACCAATGTTACTCATACTAGCCATATGTTAGAAACAACACGAATGACTACTAGAAAATGAATAGATTAACAAAGTTGGTACAGTTACCAAAAAACCCACATATTATGTAATTCCATTGATATGAAAGTCCTGAATATGAAAATACAGTAACAGTATTTTACTAAACAGTAGTTTAGGGGTTGTTTAAGGTTGAATGTGGGCACAAGAATTATGATATTGGAAGCAGGGTTGATAAAAGATACAAGGTTTCATCTGAGGTTATGAAAATATTTTAAAATTGACTGTGGTGACATTTGCACACATCTATGAATAATATATCAATATATATTCTTGATAATAAATCTCAGTAAGCTAGAAGTAGAGAACTTCCTCAATCTGATAAGGAAACTATGGAAAATTTTTACTAACATGGTATTTAACGGCTATATTCTAAGCACTTTCTCCTTACTATTAGATGGAAGGCATGCATATATACTTTCACCACTTATCTTTGATATTTTACTGGAGTATTAACCTAAAGAGTAATTTAAAAAAATAATTTTAAATATATATGGAAAGACAAGAAAGGAAGAAGTGAAACTGTCTCTATTTTCAAACGACATGATTGTTTATATAAAAATGTAAAGCATTTTTAAAAAGTGTTAGATTTAATGTGAGTTTTAAATAAGATTATGGTTGCAAGATCAATATAAACAAATAGAACTTTTTTTTTTTTTTTTTTTTTTTGAGACAGAATCTCGCTCTGTCGTCCAGGCTGGAGTGCAGTGGCGCATCTCTGCTCACTGCAAGCTCCGCCTCCCGGGTTCATGCCATTCTCCTGCCTCAGCCTCCAGAGTAGCTGGGACTACAGGCGCCCGCCACCAGGCCCGGCTAATTTTTTGTATTTTTTTAGTAGAGACGGGGTTTCACCGTGTTAGCCAGTATGGTCTCCATCTCCTGACCTCATGATCCGCCCTCCTCGGCCTCCCAAAGTGCTGGGATTACAAGTGTGAGCCACCGCGCCCAGCCTGAAATATTAAATTGTTAAAATGTTGCTCTCTCTAAATTGATGCACAGGTCCAATAAAATTTCAATAATAATTTCAGGGGATTCTAAAAATAGATACTGACAAATGGATTCTAAAATTTATAAGGAGTAGAAAAAAAGCCCTATTATAGCCAAAACTATGTTTGAAAAGAAAAAGATTAGATAATTTATACTACATGAATTGAAAACTTATTTAAAAAAAAAAAACTACTGTAATGAAGACCGTGGTATTGTCATAAAGATAGAAAAACAGAACAATAGAATAGAATTTTAAAAATAGAATTAGAGACATGTATACATGTCATTTATAAAGACAGTGTTACAACAGTTCCTTAGAAAATGGAAAGACCTTTCCACAAATGAGACTGAAAACAAGTGTATGTTATTATAGGTAAAAAGAGCCTTATTGCTTTCAGAAATGGACTCAAATGCATGGAGTATGGATCTAACCCTAATGGTTAAACTATAAAAAAAACCTCTCAAAATACAAATGTCTTCATGACCAAGTAGATGTCTCAGTAAGCTCAGACTGCCATAACAAGACACCATAGACTGGGTGGCTTATAAACAACAGAAATTTATTTCTTACAAATCTGGAGACGGGAAACCCTAGATAAGGGCGCCAGCATGGTAGGGTTTGGATGACGGCCCTCTTCCAAGTTGCAGACTGCCATCTTCTCCGTGTTTCTTCACATGGTAGAAAGACAATGAGAGAGCTCTCTGAGGATCCTTTCATTAGGTCACTAATTCTATTCATGAGGGTTCCATCTTCATGATTTAATTACCTCCCAGAGAAACTGCTTCCTAATTCAGTCACATTGGGGGTTAAGGCTTTTTTTTTTTTTTTTTTGGTGGTGGTGGTGGTTGGTGGTTTTGTTTTGTTTTTAGATGGAATCTTGCTCTGTCACCCAGGCTGGAGTGCAGTGGTAAGATCTTGGCTAACTGCAACCTCTGCCTCCCGGGTTTCTGCAATTCTCCTGCCTCAGCCTTCCTAGTAGCTGGGATTACACGTGCGTGCCACCACACTGGGCTACTTTTTAAATTATTTTTAGTAGAGTCAAGGTTTGCCATGTTGGCCAGGCTGGTCTCGAACTCCTTACCTCAAGTGATCCGCCTGCCTCAGCCTCCCAAAGTGCTAGGATTACAGGCATGAGCCAAGAAGCCTGGCCTAAGTGTATGAGTTTTGAGGGGACACAAATAGTAAGAATTTATAAGATAGGACACATAAAGCAATAATCATAAGAAATATATGAATTAAACTTATTGAAATTAAATCTTCATTGAAGGACATTACTGAGAAAATTGATAAAAATATACATCTGGTAACTAGTATGAGGAATGTATAAAGAAATCCTGCACATAAATTTTAAAAAGGAAATAGATGTACAAAAAGCTTGACCTTTCACAAAGGAAAATACAAATAGTCCAACAATCAATTAAAAAGTCTTTTTATCATTGTTAGTCATCAGGAAAATGCAAATTTAAAATTATAATAAGATATTATACACTACTAGTAGAATGACTAAAATTAAAATGATTATAAATAAAAATATTAAGGATGTAGAATAACCATAATTCTTAACACATTGCTGATCGAAAGGTTAAACTGTATAACCACTTTAGAGAATCTTTTGGCAGTTTATTTTAAAGTTAAGCTTGCACCTACTCTTTGAGTCAGCAATTCTACTTCTGGATCTCCAAGAAAAATAAATACCTATATAGACAAAATGACTTGTATAGAAATATTCATACATTAATACCTGGAAATAACCTAAATATCCATCAATAGGGCAAATGCATAAACAATATTTATTATATCCCGGCAATAGAATACTACTGAGTACTTAAAAAAATACTGATATACAACCACATGAATGAATCTCATAAACATTATGCTCTTGACAAGATATGATTGTATCTTTATTCAGATCTAAAATGGAAAAAAAATAGTCTATGATAAAAACTGAATGAGAGTTGTGGTTGTTTCTGTCAGAGGACTTTACTATGAAGAAACTTAAAAAACATTTCCGAGAGAGACAAAAATGTGTGTGTGTGTGTGTGTGTGTGTGTTTGTGTGTATGTTGTGTATCCTAAGAAGATTAATTTTACTTGTCTAAATTCATTAAGTTGTATATTTTATATTTGCTTTTAAACATACACAAATTCACTGCAAAAATGTAATTTCAAATAACCAAAAATTAATAACAAAATTTAGGGTTGTTATGAAAATTAAATACATTATTACCTCTAAAGCTTTTGGTAGAACAAACAAAATGTAGTAAACTTGACAGATTTTAAATGAAGAGGAAGATTAGAGTTACTTGCTTTTTAAAAATTTTCATTTAAACTTAGAATTCAGTGAAAAAAAAAATTATTTTCTCTGAAGGACAAGCAAATCAGCAAAAAACTATAATAAAGTAAAAACATCTAAAAATTCAAGTCAAATATACAGACAACATAAGTCTCTTAGGCTATGTCTATTCTGTATTCCTCTCTGGAGTCCATTCTGTAGACAAAGCTAGTTATTTTAGAAATGCTAAATAAATTATTAATGCTTTATTTTTGTCAAATAACAGGTTTTATATATTTTACAATAAAGTATAATATAAATTCCAATTTAAACTTTAATCAAATTCAAACACTGATGACCACTGCTTAACTATGTCTAAAAGTGATTTTTTTATAGAATTGAAGTCATCAATGTTGTTTTTTAAAAAAATAAATTTTCATAACTATATTTCAAAATAGATCTTTCTTGAAACCAATTATGTCTATTTTTTCAATATAGATCCCCTATATTTATTTATATATGTATTTTTTCAATACACAGATACCCTATAACAATAACATATATTCAAAGGAGTATGTTATGTTTTCTTGGATGTTTAGCTTAAAACATATGGCCATACACTATGAAAAAAACATAGCTGCAAGCTGTAAAAGTACAAATATTTTAGATGTTTCGGTGCAAAAAATGACCAAAATAAAATTACTTTGTGTGATTGTTAAGATAAATGTAGTTAACCCTACACTATATCTTAATAAACAGAAAATAATAACTTGCTGGCCAATTTCATTTCATTTCAAACTTTACAAATTGCTATCTCTATATTGTAGAAAAGTACCTTTTCATTGTCATGACATACCATGCTTTATGTATGGAATTTAAGAAGCCATAACGAAGGGAACACACCTATTAAAAAAAACATAATAAAATAAAATAAAATAAAATAACTTCCATAAAATGCCCTTACATGCTTAAGTTACATTATGAGACTAATCAGAAGTAATATTCTTACATGAATTAACACACTTTATTACAATTTATAATAAAAATAATAAAATGTAAGGCAAAGGTTTAAAGAGATGTGATTCACATAAAACTACAAGGCATAGAAAATAACATTTTCTAGGTTTGAAACAGAGTTTTGAACTTCATTAGTACCATTCAAAACATTTTATAACTAGCAGATTTTAAATAAGAAAAAGAAATACTGTTGTCATTTACAATTAGCCATTACAGCCTCTTCAAAACAGAATTCTGTGACATGTGGAATATTCTCAGTAAATTTTCAACAGATTTTGAACATGTACTCAATTGTAAAGGTTTAAAAATTAACTAGAGAAAGGACAAATACTTCCAAAGTCACAGATAAAAATAATTTTGTAAATTTTCTTTAATTTCTTTAACAAAAACTGAAAACAAAAATTAATGTTAACTTTTAAGAGTTATGAAGACAAATATTAAATAATTGAGACAACTTACCTGCTTAAGACTACAAAATCAGTTAATTATAAATTTGTCAAAATTATTCCCTTAAATGAAGTGAGAAATTAATTATAGAAATCACTTTAGTAGCTGGAGGGAGATAAGTTTGTCAGATAAAAACTCTAACCTTCATGAAATGCCAATGTTTCTTTAGCTGACACCTCTGACCTAACATTATCTATTTTATTTCTCTTGTATTGTTCATTCCTCTATATCTCACTCTTTAAGACAGCCTTTGGATGGTCTACAGGAGACTAATCTCCAAATTATCTCTTGCAGGTAACAGCTGCTCTGGCAATCCAAACAGCTGTAGAAAGTGTAAACAATTGTCATCAAGCTGGGTTAATGAGAGTTTATAGCAATGTTCTAGAGAGTTAACAGCTGCAGCTTTGGGTGTCACAAGCTTTTCGAGTTTTCTAATGTCTCTTCATCACCAACCATTTTCTTGTCATTTGATCTCATTTATAAGATTTTTTCCTATGAATTCCTCTGAATTATAATATCTTTTAAAAACTCACTTAGATTTATAAAAGGACAGAATATTCTATATTTTCCAGTATTCTTCCCTTCTCCAAGATAAGATCTCCAAATATTATAATCAACAAGGTGTTATTTTTGAAATAGAAAATAATGAATAAAAGTGTGTCTCATCACACACACACAAACACACACACAACTTTTCGGTCCAATATCTATTTCTCATAAAAGCTCAGACACAGAGGCAATGGAAAACACTGATAATTTCTTGCACATCTTTCCATACCACTTTTAAAGATTAAATATTTCCTCAACTTAAATATTAGAAGCTTTATAATCTCTCTTATTTTTAGACAGAGTCTGTTTCTCACTTAGGCAGGAGTGCAGTTGTGCTGTAACAGCTCACTGGATCCTTGACCTCTGGAACTCAAGCAATTCTGCCACCCCCAGCCTCCTAATTAGCTGGGACTACAGGTGTGCACCACCAAGTCCAACTAATTTTTTTATTTTTATTTTTTATAGAAATAGCATCTCGCTATGTTGTCCAGGCTGGACTCAAACTCCTAGGCTCAAGGAAGCTTCCTGCCACAGACTCCCAAAGTGTTGGGATTACAGGTGTGAGCCACCACTCCAGTCTTCATGTTCTTTTATACAGAAATTTACATGTCTGTTTTCCCACCTAAATTGCACTTGCATTTGCAATAAACTTAGCTAAATTTTAGCTGTTTCTTTAAATCTAATGTTACTATTATTTGGTTTCTATTCAAAACCAGTAGAAATATAGCACCATTCTGATAATCTGTTTGCATTCATTTACCGTTGAACGAGTCACAATACGAGGTCCTCTGTTACTCAGGCATTTAGATTGCATATGTCTTGCATTATATTAATAGGTAGTCAGCATAAATGACTATCATATAGCATGACTTCGCAAACTAAAAGAAATAATCAGAGTCATACTGTACTTTAATAATTCTCTCTCTGGGGGCCTTTGCCCTTGTCACAGGTAAAGTACATTAGAGTAACGAAACTTAATGTCAAATGGTAGAGATCACTTTTCAGTAGGAAATGACACTTTGTTCTCTACAACAAAAGTTGTAAAGCAGACTCTTGGGTACCCAAAGATATATGGGGACCCAGTAGTCATTTACGTGTCTCATTTTGATGTTACAGAAACACTCACCTTCAGGTTTGATATTGAACATCATATTGACTCAAGTACTAGAGTACTAGTGCAAGTCAAAAGATTGAAAGTCTATGACAGTGAAATGAAGAATGTGGGAGGGTGAGAGAAAAATTGATGAGCAGTGCAGCAGAGAATTACAATATAATTTCCTATGGAAAAATTGAGCTTGAAGGGATAAAGAGCTTTGTAAAAGTAAATGGTGAAAAAGAATGTTGTTTCTGCACATAGACTTCTTCCAAAACTTTATTTCTGTTGGCTGGCAAAAACACTTATTTTGTGCTTTTGTTAAAAAAAAAAAATCTATATTAAATAAATATTTCTTTCATAATAAGAATATACTCAGACAATGACTTTTCTGTCATTCAGTAACTAAGTGTGTGTACACCAGGAAGAGCTCAGAGCATATATTAGATGAAAAACAGAGAAATACACAGTGTTTGATATCACAGGAGGAATTTAACAGCTATATATGTGTACATATATAATTTTTCAATGTTTGCCTGCAATTAGAACCTTAAATTTAGGGAAAGAGATACGTAATATGTAGTTGTAGTATATGAAAAAATCACATTTACAAGATTTAAAATTGCAAAGAATTTGGGGGAATGCCAGTGATTTAAGGTACAATAGATTTAATTTCATAATTGAAGCTTATTTTCTAGATTCACTTATGTAACTGAAATATCAGTTTGCCTTGAATCCAAAATAGTAAATTGAGTTATTTGCATTATTAAATACCTGTTATTAAACATATCTTTAGCTTTTTATCATAAGCATTATCATCCACTGATTACAGATGAGGCTATTTTATAGTTGGCACAGAACAATATTCAGAAGCCTCTGCTTATAAGTGCTTTTGCATTTTAATAAGGAATAAAAGTAATTCAGACAAGGGTAGATTCTGTCCTAGGCATTTGTCATTACATATTTCCAGTTATTATATCATTATACTGCATCATTCACCAGAGAACATTATTCTATATGCTAAATTGAGTGATGCACTAAAGTGACAAAATTTTAATCTCCAATAAAATTTGAAGACGCACAGCTATATTTGGCTGAGGAAGCTGTCACTGATTCATTTATAGATTTTTCCCCAGCTGCAATAAAGTTGTAGACATTCCTTCAAGCCTATCATACATTAAAAAGAACAGTCCTTCAATTAATTCAATTTCCAGGAGAAGGAGCTGCAAATAAAATTACTTGAACAGGATGTGGTTTAGTAAGTTAAGGAAACAATCACCTTTTAAAATTCAAAAATAGGAATAGAAACAGCTCCAGTCTCCAACACCCAGTGCCAGCGACACAGAAGACCGGTGATTTCTGCATTTTCAACTGAGGTACTGGGTTCATCTCACTAGGGAGTGCCAGACAATCGGTGCTGGTCAGCTGCTGCAGCCCGACCAGCGAGAGCTGAAGCAGGGTGAGGCATCGCCTCACCTGGAAGCGCAAGGGGAAAGGGAATCCCTTTTCCTAACCAGGGGAACTGAGACACACAACACCTGGAAAATCGGGTAACTCCCACCCCAATACTGCGCTTTAAGCAAACAGG
>NW_012102109.1:80084-80910 GCF_000951045.1 Mandrillus leucophaeus
CATCATCAAAGACCAGAGGCAGATAAAACCACAAAGATGGGGAAAAAGCAGGGCAGAAAAGCCGGAAATTCAAAAAATAAGAGTGCATCTACCCCAGCAAAGGAGCGCAGCTTATCGCCAGCAATGGATCAAAGCTGGACGGAGAATGACTTTGACAACATGAGAGAAGAAGGCTTCAGTCCATCAAACTTCTCAGAGCTAAAGGAGGAATTACGTACCCAGCGCAAAGAAACTAAAAATCTGGAAAAAAAAGTTGAAGAATTCATAGCTAGAGTAATTAATGCAGAGAAGGTCATAAACGAAATGAAAGAGATGAAAACCATGACACGAGAAATACGTGACAAATGCACAAGCTTCAGTAACTGTCTCGATCAACTGGAAGAAAGAGTATCAGCGATTGAGGATCAAATGAATGAAATGAAGCGAGAAGAGAAACCAAAAGAAAAAAGAAGAAAAAGAAATGAACAAAGCCTGCAAGAAGTATGGGATTATGTAAAAAGACCAAATCTACGTCTGATTGGGGTGCCTGAAAGTGAGGGGGAAAATGGAACCAAGTTGGAAAACACTCTTCAGGATATCATCCAGGAGAACTTCCCCAACCTAGTAGGGCAGGCCAACATTCCAATCCAGGAAATACAGAGAACGCCACAAAGATACTCCTCGAGAAGAGCAACCCCAAGACACAAAATAGCCAGATTCACCAAAGTTGAAATGAAGGAAAAAATCTTAAGGGCAGCCAGAGAGAAAGGTCGGGTTACCCACAAAGGGAAGCCCATCAGACTAACAGCAGATCTCTCGGCAGAAACTCTACAAGTCAGAAGAGAGT
>NW_012102109.1:80960-82780 GCF_000951045.1 Mandrillus leucophaeus
AACTTAAAGTATAATAATAATAATAAAATAATAATAATGAATTAAATAAAAAAATCTAAAAAAAAAATTCAAAAATAAAATATTATTTTTATTTAAAATAAAAGAAATCTAATGATGCCATGTATAGTGAAGTGTTGTATGGATTTAGAAGTCAAAATATCAAATGTCATATGCATGGGAATTAGAAAGTACTAGACCCAACGGTAATGGGGCATTTAGAATTGTACAAAACCTAAGTCATCTCTATATTCATAATGACAAAAAAAAAAAAAATGATACTTTTGTATACCCTTCCAAAGTTTTAATGCCATATCCACTCACTCCATAGTCATTGTTCTCCATAGTCGTTATCATGTGTATAATCTACTGCTTTTGAACCACTGAAGAATATTCATTTTCTAAATTAGATGCAGAGTTTACTGTGCTTAAAATCAATTTAGAGAGACATATTCATTATTTTTTGTAGGTATGTCTTAACTCAAAGGAGTACTATAGAGGTGAGGAAATAAGAAACTAATGTCAGCCAATTGAGTCTAGAAAAATCAGTAGCCAGAAACCTTTTATTGGAAGCTGATGGCTAAGTATATCAGTTGATATAAAAGGTAAAAGGATGAAAACATTTCAGAATGAGTGAGAACAGAAATAATTATTGTAAGTTGAGGATAAGCATGATATATTAAGGCAAAATTAAGACTACTGCCTTTGTGAAATAAATAATATGTGCTAAAGAACAGTGGGAAATGACATGGGAGAATTAGAGCTTTGAATATGAGTAATATAAATAAATACCATATTTCCTATATGATGATCAAATACATTACAAAACAGTGTAGACATGTTTTTTATTTTTAATTTTTGTGGGTACATAGTAGATGAATATGTTTATGGGATACATGAGACGTTTTGATACAGACATACAATGTGAAATAAGCACATCATGGAGAATAAAATATCCATCCCCTCAGGAATTTATCCTTTGTGTTAACAACAAACCTATTATAATGTTTTAGTTATTTTAAAATGTACAATTAAATTGGTTTTTGAGTATACTCATCCTGTTATGCTTGCAAATACTAGGTCTTACTCACTCTTTCTAGCTATATTTTTGTAGTCATAAACCATCCTCATTTTCCCCCACTCCCACTGCCATTCCCAGGCTCTGGTAAACATCATTCTATCTATCTTCATGAGTTCAATTGTTTTAATTTTTAGTACACACAAGTAAGTTAGGATATGCAAAACTTGTCATTCTGTGTCTGGCTTATTTTACTTAACATAATGACCCCCAATTCCATCCATGCTGTTGCAAATGATGGGATCTCATTCTGCTTTGTGGATGAATAGTACTCCATTGTCCATATGTACCACATTTTCTTTATCCTTTCATCTGCTGATGAACATTTAGGTTGCTTGCAAATCTTGGCTGTTGTGAATAGTGCAGCAAAACGTAGAACATATATCTCCGCAATATACTAGTTTCCTTTCTTTTGAGTACATAGATAAAAACGAGATTAATGGATTATATGTTAGCTCTATTTTCAGTATTTTAATTTAATTTTTGTTGTTGTTGTTTAGCCAAAGTCATTAATTTTTTTCTGTATTTTTTCTTTTCTTTTTAATTATAATTATACATTAATTTCTAGGGTACATGTGCATAACGTGCAGGTTTGTTACATATGTATACTTGTGCCATGTTGGTGTGCTGCACCAATCAACTCGTCAGCACCCATCAACTCGTCACTTACATCAGGTATAACTCCCAATGCAATCCCTCCCCACTCCCTCCTCCCCATGATAGGCCCCGGTGTGTGATGTCCCCC
>NW_012102109.1:87950-138473 GCF_000951045.1 Mandrillus leucophaeus
AAACTGGATCCTTTCCTTACTCCTTATAAGAAAATTAATTCAAGATGGATTAGAGACTTAAATGTTAGACCTAATACCATAAAAACCCTAGAGGAAAACCTAGGTAGTACCATTCAGGACATAGGCATGGGCAAAGACTTCATGTCTAATTTAATTTTTTAAAATTTTTCTTGAAATAGAGATTTTCTACATTTATTTTTTAGGAGCCTCCAAACTGTTCTTCATGGTGGTTGTACTTATTTACATTCCGACTAACAGTCTATGAGGGTTACTTTTCCTCCACATCCTCCCAAATTTTGTTATTGCCTATCCCTTATAAAAAAGTCAATTTAACTAGGGTGAGATAATATCTCATGGTAATTTTGATTTGCGTTTCTCTAATAATAACTGATTTTGAGAACTTTTTCATAAACCTGTTTTCCATTTGTATGTTTTCTTCTAACTATTGATTTTTCAGATCTTTTGCTCATTTTATTCAGATTATTAAATATTTCCTATTGAGTATTTGAGCTCCTTATACACACAAGTTATTAATCCCTTGTCAGATGGATAATTTTTAAATATTTTATTCCATTATGTGGGTTGTCTCTTCACTATGTTTATTTCCTTTGTTATTTTTCACTTTCAGTGTTTCCATTTGTCTATTTTTGCTTTGGTTGCTTGTACTTGTGGGGTATTACTCAAGAAATCTTTGTCTAGTCCAATGTTCTGGAGAGATTCCTCAAGGTTTTCTTTCAGTAGCTTAATAATTTGAGGTATTACGTTTAAGTCTGTCACCCCTTTGGATTTTACTTTTGTATGTGGTGAAAGATAATGGTCTAGTTTCTTTCTTCTGCTTATGGATATCCAGTTTACCCAGCATCATTTATTGAAGAGATTATCCTTTATCTTGTACTATCTTGGCTGGTTAGTAAAAATGAGTTCACTGTAGATGTGTGGATTTATATCTGGGTTCTTTATTGTATTTTAAAAACAGTCTATGTGTCATTTTTTTTTTTTTTTTTATGCCAGAACCATGTTGTTTTGGTAGTTATACTTCTGTAGTATAATTTGAAGTCAGGACAAGTGATTCCTCCGGTTTTGTTCTTTTTTCTCCAGATAGATCTAACTATTCTGTGTCTTCATTTTTTTTTTAGTTCCATATCCATTTTAGGATTTATTTTTCTATTTCTGTGAAAACTGTCATTGGTATTTGAATAGGGCTTGCACTGAATCTGTAGATTGCTTTGGGTAGTACGGACATTGTAACAATATTTATTCTCCCAATCACTAAACTTGGATTTATTTTTGTGTCTTCTTTAATTTATTGCACCAATGTTTTATTATTTGGTTTTTATTGTAGAGATCTTTCAGTTCTTTAGTTAATTTCTAGGAAATTTATTTTATTTGCACCAATTGTAATGGAATTATTTTGTTGATTTTTTTCAAATTGTTCACTATTGAAATATAGAAACGTTACTGATTTTTAAATGTTGATTTTGTATCCGGCAACTTTACTGAATTTATCAGTTTTTATATTTTTTGGTGGTGTTTTTAAGTTTTTCTCCAACTATAAGATCATATTATCTGCAAATCAGGATAATTTTGTGTCTTCCTTGTCAAAATGGATGTCCTTTCTTTCTCTTGTCTGCTCTACTGAGCACTCCAGTATTACGTCGAATAACAGTGGTGAAGGTGAGCATTCTTGTCATGTTCCAGAGCTAAGATAAAAGACTTTCAGTTTTTCCTCATTCAGCATAATACTAGCTATATGTCTGTCATATACAACTTTTATTATGTTGAACTATGTTCTTTCTATAAACAGTTTTTTTCAGAATTTTTATCATGAAGGGATGTTGAATTTTATAAAATGCTTTTTAAACATCTATTGAAATGATCCTATGATTTTATTCCCTTATGTTGTTGATATGATATATAATTTATTGGTTTGCTTATTTTGAACCATCCTTGCATCCCTAGAATGAATCCCACTTGGTCTTGATAAATGTGTTGTTAATAAATCCCATTTTGTCTTGATGAGTATATGTTTAATGTATTGTTGAGTTCTGCTAGTATTTCGGTGAGGATTTTTGCATCAATATTCATGACAGATATTGATTCGTAGTTTTCTCTTTTTGATGTGTCTTTGCTTTCATTATCAGGGTAATACTTACATTATAGAATAAGTTTGGAAGTATTCTCTCCACCTTTATTTTTTGGAACAGTTTGAGTAAGACTGGTATTAGCTCTTCTTTACATATTTGGTAGCATTCAGCAGTGAAGCATCAGATCCTGCCTGGGCTTTTCTTTCCTGGGAGACTGTATTACAGCTTTGACCTCACTTATACCTCTAGTATATAAATTTAAAACAAAAGTGTTTAAAAATAATTGTAGCCACAATAATTTGTTAATGGATACAATATCTTAAAAGATTTAAATTGTGGCATCAGAAACATAAAATATTGAGTGGATTACTTAAGTTGGAAGAAATTTTTAAATATAATCTGAATTAACCCATGATAAGTTTAAAATTAACTGTTTAAAATATTTTAAGTATGCCTAATGGTAACTACAAAATAAAAAATCTATACACTATGTTTATCATTAGTAGATACCTATACATTGAGTTTATCATTAGTAGATACACTAATAATGAAGAGAAAGAGATTAAATAACTATGGAAAATTATAAAAACTATAATGGAAGGCATCAAGGGAGAAAGAAAACAATAAAGGATCAAGAAGATAGCAAGTAAAGAAAAATAACAGAAATGAAAATAGTCTTTACCGATCAATAATTATTTTAAATGTAAATAAGTTGAGCTATTGAATTAAAAGACGTAAAGTGACTGAATGGACAAAAAGTAAGACCCAATTGTATGTTGCGTATGAGAGGCTTGTTTTACTTTCAAGGCCACAACATAACTAAAAGTGAAAAAGTGGAAAAAATTATGCCATGTTAATGCCAACCAAAAGAGAACAGTGGTAATTACATTCATGTGAGTATAAGTAGACTTTACATTTTAAAAAAATGTAATGAAAGACAAAGAAGGGGATTATATAATGGTTAATGGGCCAATTAATCATGAGGTTATAACAATTATAAACATATAAACACTCAACATTGGAGCACCAACATACAGAAAATATTAACAGAACTGAAGAATGAAGTAGAAATAAAATAATAGTGACGGAATTCAACATTCCTATTTTTAAAAACAGTTAGGTCGCCCAAAGAAAATCAGTAAGGAAACAGTAGAGTTATGCAACACTGTGGACCAAATGAACCTCACAGATATATGCATCTAACACCAATAGAATACATATATTTTCTCAAGTATACACGGAGCATTATCTAGGATATATTATATGCTAGGCCACAAAACAAATTCTATTATATTTAAGAAAACTGAAATCATATCAAGCTTCTTTTCTGATTACTGTTATTTAAAATTAAAAATCTACAACTGTTGGAAAAGTAAAAAGCTCAGGAATAGTTAGAAATTAAACAATATGTTTTTTAAATCCAATTGTTTAAAGAAGAAATCTCTTTCATTAAAAAAATCAAAGATTTTTTTTTTAATTCTTGAGACAAATAAATATGGGGAAACACAACATATCAAACATGCTAAATCTTCGGGGTTGTAGCAGATGTGGTACTAAGAAGGGAGTTTATAGAAACAGTCAGCTACATGAAGAAAAAATAATAAACTGAAATAGGCTCGATTTATACCACCAAGAACTAGCAAACAGAGAACAAACCAAGCACAAAGTTAGTAGAAGGAAGGAAAAAATACAGATTACAGCAGAAATTAAATAGAGACTTGAAAAATAACAAAATTAGACTAACAAAACTAAAACTTAGTGTTCTGAAAAATTAAAATTTTGACCAAACTTTAGCTAGGCTAAAAAGAAAGACTGAAATAATGAAAATGCAAAATAAAAGAGGACACATTACCACAAAGGATGATAGGAAACTTCTATGAACAACCACATGATAAAAAAATTGGACAACACAGAAGAAAGGAATAAATTCCTAGGAACATGCAGCCTACCAAGTCCAAATCAGGAATAAATAGAAAGTCTAAACAAGAAAAGTGAGTAAGGAGTTTGCAGCAGTAACCTAAAGTATCCCAACAAGAAAAATCCGAGGATCTGAGGCTTCACTGGTTAATTCTACCAGACATTGAGAGAATATGTGACAAGCCCACAACTAATATCATTCTCAATGATGAAAAGCTGAAATATGTTTCTATAAAATCAGGAAGAAGATGAGAATGTCCACTCTTACCACTTCTTTTCACTAACATACTGGAAGTCTTAGCCAGAGCAATTAGACATGAAAAATAAATAAATAAAACACATTCAAATTGGATGACATAATCATATATATAAAAATCCTAAAGGCTCCACCAAAAAAAAAAAAAAAAAAAAAGAAAAAAAAAAAAAAAAAAAAAGGAAAGAAAGAAAAACTGTCAGAAGTAACAAGTTTAGTAACATTAGAGGATAAAAAAAATCAACTTATAAAAGTTGTTTCTACACCCAAAAAGAAACCAGACAAAAAACAAATTTTAAAAATCCCATTTACAATATAATAAAATATGTATGAGTAAATTTAACCAAGGAGGTGAAATATCAGTACAATGAAAAGTGTAAATTTGATGAAAGAAATCAAAGAAGACACAAATGAATGGAAAGATATTGTATCACTACATTTACTGTGCTATAAAGGAATACCTGAGACTGGGTAATTTATAAAGAAAAGACATTTATTTGGCTTATGGTTCTGCAGGCTGTACAGGAAGCATAGTTTTGGAATCTGCTTTTGATGAGGGCCTCAGGGAGTGCGCAACCATGATGGAAGGTGAAGAGAAGCCAGCATGTTACATGGTGGTAGAGGGAGCAAGAGAGAAAGCAGGGAGATGCCAGGCTCTTGAAACAACCAGCTCTCCTGTGAATTTATTACCACAGGGAGTCATTCATGAGGGATCTAGCTCCGTGAACTGAACTCTTCCCACTAGGCCCCACCTTCAACACTGGTGATCACATTTCAACGCGAGACTTGAAAGGGACAAATATCTAAACCATATCATATATCCTGTGTTCGTGGATCAAAAGAATTAATATTGTCAAAATACTCATATTACACCAAGTGATCTACTGACTCAATGTAATCCCTATCAAAATCCTCAAATGGCATTTTTCACAGAAATAAAAAAAAATCAAAAATTTGCACGGAACTACAAAGGACCCCAAAAAACTAAAGCAATCTTAAGTAATAACAAATCTAAAGGGATCACACTTCCAGATTTCAAATTATATCACAAAGCTAATCAAAGTGGTATCGTACTGGCATAAAAACAGACAGACAAAACAATGGAAGAGAACAGACAGCCCAGAAGAAAACAAAACAAAACAAAACAAAAACAAAACAAAAAAAAACCTCACACTTACAGGGTCTTCAATAAAATCACCAGAAATACGAAATGAGGAAAAAGTAGTCTCCTCAATAAATGTTCTTGGAAAATATGATATTCACAAGCAAAAGAGTAACATTGGCCCTTTTCTGAGATCAAACTTTAAAATCAACTTAAAATAGACTGGAATGTAAGACCACAAACTATAAAACTCTGGCCAGGTGTAGTGGCTCACTCCTGTAATCCCAGCACTTCGAGAGACAGAGGGAGGTGGATCACCTGAGGTCAGGACTTCAAGACCAGTCTGGCCAACATGGTGAAATCCTGTCTCTACTAATAACACAAAAAAAATTAACTGGGTGTCATGGCGCATGCCTGTAATCCCAGTTACTCTGGAGGCTGAGGCAGGAGAATCGCTAGAACCTGGGAGGCTGGGGTTGCAGTGAGCCGAAATCGCATCATTGCACTCCAGCCTAGGTGACAAGAGAGAAACTTCGTCTCAAAAAAACATTTATTAAGTACCTATTATATATTACACATTGTACTAGGATTTGGAGATATAAGCATATTTGGAAAAGTAAAGGACACTCCTTCAAAGATTTGGTATTGTGGTAAGTGTTACAAAGGGGGAATTAGATCAAATTATCTTACAGGTTAGGCCTATGATCAGAGGACTGCATCCATACTTTTAAAATAACAATTTTGATTATTTTCTTCTAAGACTAAGCTATTATTTGCCAGTTTTACATGTCTTGATGTAAAGGGTGGCATATACAGAGTAACTGAAAATATGGGTGGCATATACAGAGCAATTGAAAAAATAACCAGTAAAGTATGAAATGTGCTGGTTTGACTTTTGGTTTTAATGCTTGAAATAAAAGAATATCCAGGAGGTGAGAAAAATAATTATATAATATAAATTTCGTAGATCTCTAAAGCATGCATACGATTGTTTTATAGAACCGAGTTCATAATCATGAAGGTGCTCTGCATCATATGAATAGTTATTTAAAAAAAGTTACTATCATCACATATATCTGAAAACTATTCAGCCTAACAATGTTAAGGTTTTAAAATTTACCAGCTTTTTAAATTCAGAGCAATTGCATACTTGTCTCACAAAGATAAATGCTTGGCTTGCTAATTTCAAAAAAAAAAAAAAATTCAGATGTACCCTATCAACATCATAGAGGAATATTTCTACATAATAGTGAGTGTAACCATCTCAATTATGTTATTACAGAAATATTAAAAAAAAAAAAAAGAGGAGCCAAAATGTTAAGTAACTTTAAAATGTGACTCACAAAGTTTGAATTTATTTAACCTGTTAACAGAACACAGTAGGATTTAATTACAATAGCCATTCTTTTTCTCAAACATTTATTTTAGGTTCAGGGGTACATGTGCAGGTTTGTTACGTGGGTAAATTGTGCATCAACAGCTTTGGTGTACAGATTATTTTGTCATCCAGGTAACAAGCATAGTAACCAATAGTTTGTCAATCTTCACCCTCTTCTCACCCTACACCCTAAAGCAGGGTCCAGAGTATGTTATTGCTTGTGTTCATATGTACTCAATATTTAGCTCCCGCTTGTAAAAGAGAACATGGAGTATTTGGTTTTCTGTTCTTGAATTAGTTCCCTTAGGATAATGACCTCCAGCTCCAACCATGTTGCTACAAAGAACAGGATCTCATTTTCTCTGGCTGCATGGTAGAATAGCCTGTCTTACACAGCAAAACCTCTCAGGTATAAATAGGACTATCATTATCAAATTCGATCTATTGTTAATAATTTACTCCATTAGGAAAATAAATATATTAAAATGAACACTTTAAATATTATCTTTTTAATTAAAGCTTAATAGACACTCCACATTTTAAACACTCTCTATATCATCAACATTAAATCCAATTATAACACCACCTTACATTACAAAGTTTAAAAAGTGAAACAAAGCAAAACAAAGATTTAATAATATGTTTTTGCTTTAGTTATTTCTTCAACTAGCTTACCCAGGCCACTTATACTTATCTCAGCTCCTTCAATTCTCCTGCTAACTTTTAATTCACAAGTTTATATTTATAGTTTATAATCCAGACAGTATTTTGGGCCGAAATGGAAACTTCTGGAATACTTATATTATTATTACTATTTGTTTAAATTATTATTGTTCTCATACAGCAGTAGTCCTGCTCCTAAAGGGCTTTTATATGTGTATTTTTCATATGCTCTTTCTTTTGCTGGAAAATCCCCTGAAGTGTGCTACTATTTTCATTAGCTTCAAATTCTGCTGGTGTCATATGTTAAACCAGGGGTCATTAAACTACAGCTTGATAACATGTTTTGGTACAGTCTATGAGCTAAAATGATTTTTATGTCTTGGAAAAGAATTTTAAAAAATGACTATTTTGTGACATGTGAAAATTCTAGTCTCCATAAAGTTTCATTGTAACATAACCAAATTGATTAACTATGTATTGTCTATTTCTTTGCTTAGCAAAGCAACAACAGCTGGGAGCTTATTACTAGTCTTTGCTCTACTATGGCATAGTTAGATCATTGTAAATACACTAAATGGCCTCCAAAATCTAAACTATTTACAATCTGATTCTTTACAAAGGAAGTTATCAAAAGAAAAAGCAAGCCATGATATTTAGAACTTATTCTATCCAGATGGAGATTTTTCAGCCTTCAACTTGTTACTATCTCTAGGTGAGGTTCTCCAGGTATCAGGGAACAGGAAAGACCACTTAAAATCTTGGGGGATCATATTCTATTTGAATCCTCCAGAGAACAACGGGGGAGCAAACACAACCTCTGTCACTGCAGAGTCAACCAATATATGTAGAGCATGCTCTCTCTTTAAAAAAAAAAATACTATATGTAATATATTATAAATTGAAATTATACCATATATGTATATTATGAAGTCTGTTAAATCCACTTCAGTCTATCCTAATTTTCTTGTTTCAGGGGTCCCATTATTAATCCATAAAAGGGGTAAACATTTTTGTATTCTCCCTCATTTGGAAATTAAGCAGAATCCAAGAACCTGTGCATACATCTGGGTCCTCGCTGTTGCTTTGCTAACGTCTATTGCTTTGCTAAGCCAAGAAAGAGAGTAGACAAAGAAGGCAAGCGCCACACAGGCAAACTCAATGTGTCAGTTTCTAAATTCTACCTTTGCAAACCACTGAGGATACACACACACACGCGTGCGCATATGTATATGTGTGTGTGTGTGTATATATATAATTTGTCTTGTATCTGAACATCTTTCTGAACTCTCTTACTCTAGGTTTGATACATAGTCTCTGGACTATTCATAGCAAAAGGTCATGTACTAAGCCATTGGTGACAAGTTTGTTTTCAGTCTTAATTTTTCTCATATGTCGTATTATCTTGGCTAGAATAATCAGTGGAATTTTGAATATGTGCAGGGATAGCTGGAATCTTTATCGTATTTCTATATTTAATAAGAATGCTTTTAAATTAATTATCAAAATAGCAAATTTTAGTATTTTTTTCGAAACCTCCATACTGTTCTCCATAGTAGTTCTATTAACCATCAATATAAGTTAGACTTACACAAGTCCCACCAACAGTGTGTAAGAGTTCCCTTTTCTCTACATCCTCACCAGCATCCAGCAATCCCATGACTGGGTATTTATCCAAAAGAAGGGAAATAATTATATTATTAAAGAGGCATTTGCAGCCTCATGTTTATTGTAGCACTCTTCACAATAGCCAACATATGGAATGAACATGTAGATGACCAACAACAGGTGAATGAATGAGGAAAATGTGGTGCATATATACAGTGGCAACATAAATGGAACTGGAGGACACTATGTTGAGTGAAATAAGCCAGGAATAGAAAGTTAAATACTTTGTGCATGCTCTCATTCATTTAGTTTAGTGGAAACTAAAAAATGTTGGTCTTACAGACTTAAAAGGTAGAGTAGAGCATACTAGAGGCGGGGAAAGGTAGGGGGAAGGGAGAGATTTTTAAAGAATAGAAAATTACAGACACATAAAAGGAATAAATTGAAGTGCTCTATACCACTGCAGGATGACTATTAACTATAGTCATCATGTAATTTCAAATAGGTAGAAGGAGGATGTTGAGTGCCCCCAATACAAATAAAAAATAAATTGTTATGATTATTGATATGCTATTACCTTGATATTATCCCTATATAGTATACATACTGAAACATCCCTATGTACTTTATGATTATGTACAAACATTATTTGTCAATTAAAAAAATAAAATTTAAAAAAATCAGAAAATAACTTCTAAACAGTTAAAAAATAAATTCTTTTTATTCTTAAAAAAAAAATCCAATATCCAGTTAGTGTTTAATCTCCCTGATTATCTCACATATTTTTACAGTTTGTTTGCATTAAGATCAAAATACATTCCATTTTATGAACTTGGCTGATGTCTTCAAATCTAAAATTCTTCCCTTCTTCCTTCCTCATCTTTCTTATCACTTAGTACTAGAATTTCCAATAATTTGAATTTGACTGTTGTAATACTATGACATTAGTTAATATTCACCCTTGCCCTTGAATTGCTGTTAAACTGGTAGTTAGATCTACATGTCCTATCAGACTTAGTAATCTAAAAATAACTTATATGCAGTCCAGTGTATTATCTATTGCAATGTGTAAAGAGGTATATATGATCTCTAGTTGTCTTTATTTTTCTGATGTTGACATTGATCAGTGAACTTGCGTGTAGTCTATTTAACTCATACATCCTAAAGTTCCCTAGGAACTTTCACTCACTGCCAAAACTGAAAGTTATTGCCTAAATCCACCATTTCCTCAGGGGCTGCAAACTGATGATGCTCTGTAGTTATCATTTATTCAGTCTTTATTAGTTGAATTTCTTCTATAAAAAAAAGAACTTTCCCACATCAAATTGTTGGTTACTCTCAAATAAAGTTAAGGGAATAAAGAAAGATAAATGTTTGGTTATGTCTGCTCTTTCCCCTTCAGTGTTCAGAAAGAATAGATGCTGCCTCAGCAATGTTTGGTTATGAAAAATGAATTATTTTATTAATGTCATTATGAACACACAGGGTTTTCATTGTAATATTTTATGCATTGCAATTATATTAAACATTTTAAGGTATATGTCAAGTCTATTTGAATGCTTTTTATTTTTGACCTGTTAAAATCCCTTAGACAAATTTTTAAATGTCAGTAGGCTTTTTATTTTTATTTTTTTACTGTTTTAGAAACACTGTGAAAATTATAGTGATACTAAACCTTAAATTCTGAAATAATATTTTTCTCAGTTTGGCACTTATTATTTTATTCCACCTATGATGCATATGTTTTAATGGGCAGGTTTTTTTTCATCCTTATCTATACATAACCTATAAATTTTGGTTTTATGCAAATTTTTGTTTTTCATTTAAATTCCACATTTATAGTAATTTTTATGTTTTCCTTTCTACAATCTATGTTTTTTTGTTTGTTTTAACATGCTTGCTTTATTCTTAGAGAAGTGTAATTCTGCTTTACAGAATTTGAAATTTTGTGATTGATACCATGTGAATATTCATATAAATTGAAAATATGTATCATTATTAAAAAATGCTTGCTAAAAGATTTATATCACTTTATAGAATTTTTATATAATCTATTTGTTAAATATTGTTACATCTACTATTTTGTTGTAAAACTTTTCTCCAACCCTTCATTTTCAATCTTCCTTCAAAAATTTTAGTTAGGTGTAAGCCTTCAAAACATTATATATCTAAAGTGTGTTCTCTTACTCAATCCTAGAGTTTCTGTGATTAACTGATACCTTCAGAATTATTATTTTTCTATTTACATGATATCCATGGTTTGTGCATGAATGCACACGCACACACACACATGAACATATCTTTTCATAATTTTTATTTACTACCTTGATCAATTTTTTACATTGATCAATTTGTTATATATCTTTTAATATTTGGAAAATAATGAATTCTGTATCTCTTCTTGATGTGTTCTGTTTTAATTGTTTACCACACTTAAGCTTTTTTAAAAAATTTAATTAGAAATTGATCGGTATCTCTGTTCTTTTATTCAAATAGTCAAGAAATGTGGTATTTTTTAATTTTCCTATTTCTCCTTCTCTTTTCTCCTCCTTTTATTTTAAAGTAACTGATATTTTGTTCTAAACTTTTTTTAAAAAAAATCAAATGCTTTTGCACTCTCTTTGTTTATTTGGTTACCATATTGTTATTTCATTGTTTTCATTTTGCTTAAGAATATCTTTTATGAGTTATTTGGAAGATCATCTTAGACAAACAATGAATTCTTCAATTCATAATTTCTTTCTTCAGTTTGTCTTTTCAGCTAAATCTCATTTTATCTAAATACACACTACTTTTTTCCATCAATTTAAATCCTAGAAATTTAACTGTTGCTTTGTGGGCAATTGTTTTCTTCTCTAACATTTTTAAATTTTTATTTTGTCCCTCACATTCCTGACATTTCATATGCAGTATAGTTTCTATCCTGCTCCTCATAAACAAAACCTCCAATTTGAAAGCCAAACAGATTTTAGCCATGGGTTCTTTCTATAATTTGATCCCACCTTCTTTCTGTCTTTAATCTTTAGGAAATGCAAATGCATAATTTTTCTATTGATGATAAACCTGTTGTTTTCCTGTTACAATATGACGTATGTATAGGTAAGAGAATATGTAGATAACAATTTGTTCAAGGAACTTGGAATAACAGAAAGAAGCAGACAGATTTACAAATTGTATCCTCCATTTGTGCCAGATTTTTAAAAACTAAATTGTTAAAACTCAATCTTTCGTACCTTAAAATTAAAAAAAAAAAAGATTATACTGGTTGTTCATGAAATGTCTTTGTTTGATGATATTACAGTACTTTCTTATAATTTAATATTTTTATTTTTTGTTGCAATGTTTTTACTACTATAAATAATGCTCAGACAAAAATTTGCACATATGTAATCCTGAAATTAGGTTATGTTATTAATAAAGGTTACATTTGGAGTATTTGAAATACTCAAACACATTTGGAGTATTTCTTAAATTTAATCATTTTTACCGATTATAGCCATATGCTGAAACTTATGTGAAGAGCATATTTTTAAAATGATTTTCCCATGTTACCCATCAAGCTTGAGTGCAATTTTAGCTATTGTAATAAATGTCAAAATTATATACCTAATACCAGCATTTTGGGAGACTGAGGTGGGCGGATCATGAGGTCAGGATCTCAAGACCAGCCTGACCAACAAGGTGAAACCCTGTCTCTACTAAAAATACAAAAAATTAGCCAGGTATGGTGGTGCTTGCCTGTAATCCCAGCTACTCAGGAGGCTGAGGCAGGAGAAGTGTTTGTACCCGGGAGGCAGAGGTTGCAGTGAGCTGAGATCAGGCCACTGCATTCCAGCCTGGATGACAAAGTGAGACTCCATCTCAAAAAAAAAAAAAAAATGTGTATATATATATATATATACACACACACACATATATACACACACACACACACACACATACACATACACACACACACTTATCTGGGCTTATTTTACTACTGTACAATTCATTCCTAAAAAGAGAATAATTACGTTAAAAGTTATTTATATTATTAAATAAGATACTATTTCTAAATTGCCTTCAAAAAATTTGTAGTAGTTTAAATTCCTATAACTATGAAGGGGAAAACCCATTTAATAGCAATCATTCCTTTAATATAAAAGTTGTTTAACATAGGTTTGTTCATAGATCAAAGCATGACAATTAATTCGTTTAACTTATAAACTTTAAACATTTTTGATACACAGTTTTGAACAAGATTATAATCACTGATTGTTAGTTTCCTAGCCCACCAGTGGAAGCGGTAACATTTGCCACATAATCAGGGGTTTTTTAGAATTAAAAGAGCTAGTGTATGTAAAGCATCAATCACAATAGCTGGGACAAAATAGGAGCTCAATAAATGCAAATTCCTTCCTTTTCCTCCCCGCTCCCCTTTCTGAAATCAAATTACTACGCTAGTACATGTGCACTTTATCTCATGTATGAAAACACACAAACACAAATACGCATCTAACAATGCATGCTTGGGAGAATAAGAATCACTTTTGCCTAACGTTTTGCAACATAATCTCTTTTCCCAGGTAAGCCACCCAATGCACATTAATTAAATTTGTGTTCTTTCTTTTATGTAGAGGCAGGAGTCTTGCCTTATTTCTCAGCTGATCTTGAATTCCTAGCCACAAGCTATCCTCCCACCTTGGTGTCCCAAACTTCTGGGACTAAAGGTATGAGTAACCACACGCAGCACACAATAGCTAATTCAATAATGTTGCATTTATATTATATCTTTTATGGCTTGGATTTTTAGGGATAAAGAAAAAAATCTTATTTTAAGTCAAATCTGTATTGTTTATGTTGTATTAATGTCAACCCAAAAGATAAAAATAACAACATTTTAATGTCTTATAAGTAGTTTCAAGAAAGAAGGACATTCATAATAAAAGATCACATTTATCGTGGTACATATACACCATGAAATACTACACAGCCATAAAAAGCAATAAGATCATATCCTTTGCAACAACATGGATAGAGCTAGGAGTCATTATCCTAAGTGAATTAATGCAAGAACAGAAAAACTAAATTCCACATGTTCTCACTTATAAGTGGGAGCTAAACATTGAGTACACATGGACACGAAGAAGAAAACAATAGACACAGGGAGCTACTTGAGAGTGGGAGGAGGGTAAGGAAGGATGTATGATCTATCAGGTACTATGTTGATTATCTGAGTGATAAAATAATAAACCAAACCTCCATCACATGAAATTTATCCATGCAGGTACAAACATGCATTTGTACCCTCTTAAAATAAAAGTCGGAAAGAAAATATAAAAAGAGCACATTACTTAGAAAGGATAAAATTTATTTTTAAGTTTTCTTAAAAAGTAGATTTTCCTTTAACATTTCTACAGTCATTCCAAAATAGTTAATATCTTCCTATGGAAGTCAATTGAGTAATTTGATTAGTCAATCAGTTAGGAAAACAAATCCTATTATATGCTTGGCATAATGATTAATTTCTTCAATGACTATTTTTTATTTCATTTCTTGCCTCATTGCATATCAATGATATCTTTTTCTAGAGGCCTTACACAATACTAGGGGAGTCTAGGATGAGTTAATTTTGTAGATTTTGACTCGAGGAGGAGGCAATCTGCCTACATTTTGGATCTGAAAATTACTCTATATTGTGATACCACAAACAACGTATAAGATTGATACATGGCATTTAGAATTACTACAGTTGATATCTGCAATTCATTCAAACCTTGAAAATCTATTCATTCTGATGTACCTGAAAATGGAAAAAAAAAAAGCAAAGTAACATTAACATTGATGTTTATACTACATTGGTATCACCGCCATATCCAAAACTAAGTGTGTTAGGGCTTTGGAGTACATTTATCTTTAGTCTTCCATTTTGCTCTCCTCATTAGGAAGACCTCAGGTGCCAATGAAGTCAATGTCCTGTGTAAAAACATCATGTGTGAAGTCAAAATGCCCAGGTCAGAGTGCCACAATTATTCTCTGTTCTACTGGAATTGGAGGTATGTTGGGAGGTCTAATGGGCCATCCTCAAATCTGGTATGACATTTGTCACTTGGACTCTAAAAAAACACGGAAAATCCCTTATAAATACAGCTTCCTACAAATGCAGGCATTAACCTTTGTCTACAAGGAGAATAAAAACAGTAACTTTGACAAAGTGAGAGAGAAGACACACAATTCTCGCTACCACTCTTATCCCTCCTACTTTTCTATTCACAATCATGCCTTTCTCTTTATTCTTCAGGGCACATGCTGCTCACAATCAGGTTAGCAGTTGCACATAAATTCTGGAAGAGGCCATTTTCACTAACAGCCAAACTCAGATTTCCGCTTTGGGCTTTTCTAGAACATTAAGCTAGAAACATAAATATGTCAATGATCTGAAATTCAGTAAAGCTAAATATGTTTTTGGAGTAAATCATGGATGAACATGTCTAGACTTCTGAAATAATTCTGTTTATATTTGGGGAAGATGGGATGTTAAAAATGAATAATCTTATTTTTAAAAGTTCTACTGGATATTAATGATAAATATCAACATTGACAGATATAGCAGCATGGACCTGAACACTTTACCAGAGGTAGGAAGTCATCTAATAATGATATTTCATCACTAAAGTGATATTGCTAGCTTTGGTGTAGATATTAACTAAGGAGCCTGAAAATGTGTATATGTATATCACATTGTAGCCTAAAGAAATATTTTAGAGTAAACATGAGAGCTCTCTCTAAATTCTCTCAGGATGAGGAGTTTGGTAAAATATTTGTAAAACAGGAGACAAATATTTTGAAGTCGTGTAAATAACTGGATGCTGAATTAAAGAGATCCCACTGGTTTTGCTGTATAATAATATTCTTACCCCATGGCAAAACAGCGAAGTTAGAAAAAAATACCAAAAGAGCAAGAAAACAATTTTATAATACTGTTTTTGTTTTCATTTATTTTCAAATATATCTGTTAGGGCAGTAGATATAAATGGATGTTAGTTTTAATCTAAGCCTTTGAGGAAGCTTGTGACCCTAATAAGAAATATAGCTCCAAAGGGTTTCAATGACCATGCACTAGAAGCAGCAAATACATTTCAGCTATCTGTACCATCAGGACAATGAAAGTCCAAATTAAACTCTTACTGGTAAAATTTGTAGTGTTGACTGGAAATACTTTGGAGTCATTCCTATAAGGATGTAAAGAAGTCCTCAGGCTTTTTAAATCCAAAATGATACATATGGTGCTCCAGTTACATACTGCTAATGTATCAGCCTCATATATGACCTTCTCTGAATTATTGGAGTTGAAGGTCTGCAAACGTTTCCAAAACTCCTTAATTGGGTTTGTCCAAAAGAAAGTATGGTGTTTGGAAGATGAGACTATTCAATGATGTGCATATAGATGTAAGATATTCTTTTATCTTTCTTTTTTTTTTTTTGCTTCCCAATAGCATTTCAGTAAGTGGCTATGTTTGTAAGACCCTCTTTTGTGATTCCAACAACATGCAAAGAACAACTCTCAGCAGTTTGTTCAGCAGCGAATATACTCCAGGGCTCTGATACTACTTTCTCCGTTTTGGTTTACACCAGCACTATTGATTACAGCCTCTGGTAACTGCTGTTTATAAGCACTTATGTCTGTGAATAACTCTTTTTTCAATTTTCCTTGCAGTCTCATTCTGTCTTCCTTTGGACTTCTACCATTTATAATATATACATAACCAATTTCTAATATAAAATTATTTCTGTTTAAAATAGAATCATGTTTCTGTTTTTCTGACTCTACCCTGATAGACCAGGATTGTATCCTTGATGTGCTTATCCAGCCATTGAGTCCAGAGGGTCCTTGATCAATTGACTCCAACTAGATATGTAGTTAAATTCTAACAGTAATAGTTGATTGCAGGTACCCTAAGTGAACTTTTGGAAGATAATATTGGCACCTGCGGTGGTTAACTTTATGGGTTACTTGGCTAGCCCATGGTGCGTAGTTTTGGGGTCAAACACTAGTCTGAATGGTGCTAAGATGATATTTTGCAGAAGTGATTAACATTTCCAATCATTTGACTTTAAGTAAAGCTACATCAATAACGTAGCTGGGCCTCACCCAATTAGTTGAAGTGCTTTAAGAGTAAAAACCGACATTTCCAAGATGAGAAGGAATTCTGGCTTAAGAAAGACAATAATACGCAAATATTGCCTGAGTTTCCAACCTGCTGGCTTCCCTACAGATTTTAATTTTATGAGCCCCCATAGTGCATGAGCCAAATTCTTCACGTTATGTCTTACATATACGTATATGGTGTCTTTGATGATGGAAACAAGGCTAGGGGGCATGGCAAGTTGTGACTGTAGGCAAGAATGGTATCACTGGAAGCTGTAGAGTGGGGCAAGAAACAGCTATAGCAGGATCCTGAAGATAAGATTAGACATTCTGAGTTTTTTCTTAGGAACAGTAGAAAATGATAGATGGTTTTTGAACCTAGAAATGCAAACATGGAATTTGTATTTTAAGGTATTCTTTCCAACATCTTGATGGAAAAAAATCAGGATAAAGAGATGCTGCAGAATACTGCAGAATAGAAAATAACAATGACTTGTCCTGGAGATGATTAATTTCTGAAAAGATACACATATGCATGTATGCCTGTATACAAATACACACAGGCACGCGCATACGCACCCACAAATACACACAGAAAGCTTGGAAATTTTAAGGAGAAGAACACAAAGGGACTTCTGGAAATCATGAAACCTGAATTCTGGTCCTTACTTTGCATTTATTAGCTACATGTCTTTGCAGAAGTAACTTAAACCCATTTATGAAAAGAAAAACAAGAATTCGGTGAATTTTAAGGCATCTTCTAGTTCTACCACTAAAGACAATTTAATTTTTGAATGATTTATTATTTAGTCTGAAATTTTAAAAGGTCGACTAACCAAAGTTCTCCAGGGAAATCTGCCACTAATACAAATATTTTCATGGTAATGGAGAATAAAAGTATGTTCCATTCTGAGCAAGACTGAGCTTTAAGACATGTAGTGGTTTGCTAATTAATAGATCATAGAAAAGAGATTTGAAAGCATAAAAGTTTAAACACATAAAAAAACTATACACTTGGAATTTTTATGAAAGCTCTCACAAGTAAATATTAAATAAAATAAAAATTAAACCGATTTCAAAAAAATAAGAACGTAAATAACATTTTATATATAAATATGAAATGCATCCAAAATGTAATGATATAAGGCAAAGTCAGAATAGACAGCTGTATACATCATGATTTGGGGATTATTTTAAAGGAAGAATTGCATTATATTGGTCTAATTGTTGCTCTCATACCCGGTAACTGAACTAGGAAAAAAGTAGAATATACATGCATTACAGGTGGGGTACCTGCAGAACTTTTTGGAGTTTATCCCTTATTGGCATTTCTCTTTTAACACATTTGCTGTCAAACAGCCTTAATTAAAGAAAGTCCACTTATCTGTAATTCTTATAAATAAAGTATACATCTTTGATTTATTTTAGGATTCTATACATTTTCCAGTAACCGTCAAAGAATATTGCACACCCCTTTCAATCTAGAAAGTCACTGACAGTTAATCTTCTTTTACAATTTTATATAGAATATTACTATTAGATAACTGATAAAAATATTCAGAAAGGTACATGGTGGTTCAGTGAACTTCTGTTAATTTTAAATTTCACTACCCGAGAAACAAAAAAGTGACATTTGGCATTCAGGAGCTGACTTGGAAATCACAAATAATCAGTATATTCTCGTGTTTAGCATTTTAAAAATACAGAGAATTAGAAAATTAATATCAGAGAAGCAACAGTAACCAAGAGCAGGACTACCTCATAATCTTGTCTGAGCGCAAAGAAACACAAGAACATTGTCCAAACCACAAAAATCACCATACTAGCTAACGTGAATGGCTCCTGTTTATCATGACAACTTTAGCTTTTCTGACTTCTTGATCAAAATCTGGAAGTCTCTTTAGTTCTTGACAGTATACAATATGTAGCAAACCTCCATTTTTATAAATGCTCCTGAAAATTGCCTCACCAAAGCAAAAGTTCAAGTTTTTCTTACTGAGAAACACTATGGTTCTCTATGATGTGCAGTCTCCCACTTTCCAATAATACAATAAACTCAATTGTATCTGACTACATTTATGTTCCTAGTGGTTTCTGAGAGAAGTAAAATTTCCATCAATATGTCACGGCCATAACTCAAGAACAATAACAGCATGAATATCTACAATCTAAGTGTTTCTTCCTAAATGAGGCCACCATTCTCACAGTTGTATGATCAACTTATACTGAATTTAGCATCAGTATTTTGGATTTATTTTGTTTGTTTACAAAGAAATATTCTGTGACTTTGTTTCATCTGATCAGATCTCTACTGTTTATACTAAAAACTTTTTCTCTAGTATTCCAGTATCTGTTCCTATGGTTTGTTCACTTGTCTTTTGTCTTGGGTGTTTTTATTACTTGTTTGTTTTGTATTTTTTTAATCTATACTTGGAAAAGGTGAGAGAACAGATATAAAGATGATCAACTGTCTTAAAGCAGTCTTGGGATTGAGGAGTTCATAGATTCTCCTTAGAACAGACACCAGAAAATTTTGTCTTCTCTTCACCATTTGAAACCATATAAAATGCATCTTTCTCAGTTTTGTTTGTAAGTCTCTGAAAATTTAGTTCTGTTTTTTTTTTTTTCTCTCTCTCTTTTTTTTTTTTTTCTCTCTCTCTTTTTTTTTTTTTTTTCTGCTCAGCATCAGGTCTTTATTGGTCTTTAATTAAGTTCCAGAGGCACAAGTTTGCATAAGCATTGTCCTTACCAACTATTGTAGTTCTAATTTGCCTTCTTAATGTGCTTCTTCCAAACCAATGACCTCCTTTTCCACATATTCTTGAAATAATGTTAAATTATATAAATTGCAATTTTTGTTCAAATTGGCACAACTTCACCAGGACAATGTAAGCTTGAACTAGCCACTTGATGAAATTTTAAGGTGAACAGAAATTTTACTGAGAAGCTCTCACAATAAATAGGGAAAAATTCCTCTAAAGGAAATAAAAACATTTCGTTTAGCATAGGAGATGTTTCACTTGTTTCTACTTGAGAAATTAATAAGTATTGACTTACTAATCATATAGTTTGTTGCATTCTTCAAGTACCCAAGTTATTTCAACCACACATTATTTTTATATATTCATGCAAAAATGTCTTTTACTACATTTAAACTATCTGCTTTCTCCTAACAGAAAAATCGTATTAGCTTTCTATAGTTACAGCTTCAGGTATGTAGGAAGTTGGCTCCATCTCACTTTTTTTTTTTGTTTGCTTCACTTCTTGGTTTCTTTATTTTCACTTTAAAGTTTTTAAAGATTGATGAGAAAGAAATAATTGCAATGTTATGTGTATACTCTAGGAGTATTTAAAATAGAAAAGGTATTCAAAATGTCTAAGAAAAAGAAGAGTTAATAAACTATTTGTTTCCTTTGGTGACTCTAAAAAGTACTTGCATAATAGCCTTCATTCATACTTACTGCAAAGAAAAGGTTCCAATACATAGTAAGAGTTCTATTGGGATGATTTATATAATCTTTAGAATTTAATTTATCATTTAAAAAATGTCAGCATAGTATTTGGTTTATACAAGATTAGAATTAAATATCTCACGATTTATGGTTAAGCTAACTGCATTTCCAGCATTATGTTTGTGAATTAAGAAAATAAATAGGTGTTGTTAATAGGTGTTTATATATACATATATATAAAATAAATAGTTGTATATATACATATATACACACACATAATAAATAGAATGATAATATCTGATATCTCTTTATAGATTTCATTTTATACAAAATATCATGTTCACTGTTACATAATCTTTAGATGGCAAGACAATTTTTAAGTGGAAATAGAAGCAAAACATGGTCAGCAATCATAATTCATCTTATGTATTTGAATGGCTAAGGTTAAGAAAACACGGCTGGGCAGGGTGGCTCACACCTGTAATCCCAGCACTTCGGGAGGCCGAGGCTTGTGGATTACCTGAGATCAGGAGTTTGAGACCAGCCTGACCAACATGGTGAAATCCCATCTCTACTAAAAAATAAATAAATAAATAAATAAATAATTAGCCGGGCATGGTGGCGGGCACCTGTAATCTCAGCTACTTGAGAGGCTGAGGCAGGAGAATCACTTGAACTCAGGAAGCGGAGGATGCAGTGAGACGAGATTGTGCCACTGCGCTCAAGCCTGGGCGCGACAGAGTGAGACTCCCTCAAAAAAAAAAAAAAAAAAAAAGAAGAGAAAGAGAGAAACCATTCAAATGCCTTTGCTAATATTATATGTACGCATGTACCATTTTTCATTTCAAATTTGTTAAAATATGTTATCATAAAGAAAAAATAGCTAAAGAGTTTTCACTGCTTATTGATTTTTATTTGAAGGTTATTACTGGTATTTTTTTCCTCATGTCTGAAAAAATATTAATTCATTACAGTAGTCCCCATTACTGGAGAGGATACATTACCAGACACTGTATGACTGAATTATTGATAGTACCAAACTGTACATATACTATGTTTCTCTGTCATACACACCCATGATAAAGTTTAATTTATCAGCGATGTCAGTAAGAAATTTACAACAATAAGAAAAAGTAGAACAATTACAACAGTATACTGTAATAAAAGTTATGGCAAATGTGGTCTAGTTTTTTTTCTTTCTCTGTTTCTCAAGATAGCAATACTTTCAGATCATGGTTAACCACAGATAAGAAGACAGATAGGAAGGTTAACCACAGATAAGAACCACAGATAAGAATTGGGTTTAAATCACTAGTTTAAAATTGATGATTAATGTAATGTACAACCAGAATAAGTATAATAATTATGGGAAGTATAAATATGTATAGAATATAATGGCTATGATTTCCTTTTTATTAAAAACATTCTTATGGTTTATCAAAGTAAACAACATAATAATACATATATTGTTTTATTTAATATAATGGCTAGATTTAATTATGAAAAATTAATAAGCAATCTTTTAACACTTTTGTTAAAATCTTTACATTTATTGTCTTTTTTAATGTTAATATTTTTTTAAAAAATTTGGGGAGACAGGGTCTGGCTCTGTCTCACAGGCTGGAATGGCCCGATCTCAGCTCGCTGCAACCTCCACTCCCAGGCTTAAGCAATCCTCCCACCTCGGCCTCCCAAGTATCTGGGACTACAGGCATGTGCCACCACACCTGGCTATATTTTTGTATTTTTAGTAGAGACAGGATTTTGTCATGTTGCAAAGGCTGATCTCAAACTCCTGAGCTCAGGCAATCCACCCACCTCAGCCTCCCGAAGAGCTTGGATTGCAGATGTAAGCCACTGTGCCCAGCCCATTTATTGCCTGTTTGTGCGTTTTTAAACGTTTATGCCTAAATACAGATATATATATGTGTATTAATAAATAACTTAATGCAGGGGTTTGGAGAAAGACAGCCAAATAGAAGGGTCCACTGATTGTCACCTCTGCAAGGAGACCAATTTAACAACCATCTACATGTAGACAAAAAGAACCTAATCAGAACCAACAATCAGGTAAGCACTCACAGTACCTGGTTTTAACTTCCTATTACTGAAAGAGGCACAGGAAGAGGGTAGGAGAGCCAATCTCAAATCACCAACACCACCCCTCTTCAGGCCCCTGGCAGCAGCCGCATGGGAGAAGGAAGGCACGGGGATTGTGAGACATTGCATTGTTGCCCTGTCACAGTAGAAAGCAAAACCAGGCTGAAGTCAGCTGATGCTCACCCATGGAGGGAGTATTTAAACTAGCCCTAGCCAGAGGGGAATGACCCATCCGAACAATCAGAACCTGAGTTCTGGAAAGCCTCACAATTGTGGGCTAAAGTGCTCTGGGGCCTTAAATTTGCAAGGCAGTCTAGGAAATAAGGACTACAACTCCTGGGTGAGAACTAGTGCTGATATCCTTTAAGAGTCAGCGGTCTGGGGGCAGATGACTTACTGAGAGACACCACAGGGTAGTTAAAGGGAGTGCTTGCACTACCATTCCCCTAAACCCAGGGTACACAGCTCACAGTTTCAAAAAAGACTCCTCCCTCCCACTTGAGAAGAGAGGGAAAAGTGAAGAGGACTTTGTCCTACCTCTTGGATACTAGCTCAGCCACAGCATGTTAGGCCACCAGTCAGAGTTGTGAAACCCCCCTTCCAGAACCTAGTTCCTAGACATCATTTCTAGACACATGGTGGTACAGAAGAGAACTCGCTGCCTTGAAGGAAAGGACCCAGTCCTGGCAGGACCCAACACCTGCTTTCCCACCACCCTAGGCTCTGGATAACCAGCAGTGATACACAGATAGTTTGCAAAGGGCCTTCGGTGAGACGCTTGAGACTTGCTGGCTTCCAGTGAGACTCAGCCCATTCCCAGCTTTAGTGGGCATGGGGAAAGACTCCCACTGCTTGAGGAAAGTGAATAGAAAAGTAACAGGCACTTCACCTTGCATCTGAGGTGCCAGCGCTAAACCACAGTGGGATAGAGCACGAAGTGGTGGCTCTTGGGATCCCTGATTTCAGGTCTTGGCTCCTGGATGACATTCCTGGACCTATCCTGGGCCAAAGGGAGCCAAGTGTCTTGAAAGGTGAGTCCCAGATCAGGAAGCACTCGGAACTTGACTGAAGAAATCTTGGGCCTTAAGGGAACATCAGCAGTACTTCCTATTGGCTTCTGGTGGTGGTGGCCACAGAGGGAGGATCCTCTGCCTGTGGAAAGGGGAGGGAGGAATGAGGACTATGTCTCATGGTTTGAGTGCTAGCTCAGCGACAATACAATAGAACACCAGGTAGAATGCTAAGGCTTTTGACTCCAGTCCCTGGATCCTAGCTAGCACCTCTGAACCTGCCTGGGACCAGGGAGAACCCACTGCGCTCTGAAGGGAAGGACAAAAGCCTAGCTGGTTTCACCATTTGTTGATTATATAGCCCCAGGGCCTTGAGGGAATATAGATGGTAGCCAGGTAGTAGTTACAGCGGGCCTTGGGTGAGACCAAGTGTTCTGCCAGCTTCAGGGCTGACTTACCAGAGTCCCAGTAGTAGTGACCACAGGAGTGCTTGCGTCACCCCACCTCCAGCTCCAGGTGGCTCACAACAGACAGAGATATTTTGTCTAGAAGAAAGTACGGGAAGAAAACAAGAGTCTCCACCTGGTAATTCAGAGAATTCTACCAGATCTTGTCTAAGTACCTCTATGACTCTGCAAGAACCACAGTACTACTGGGCTTGGGGTACCCATTAAAGCAGAAACAGCTTAGATCACAACATCCAAGTTATTTCAAATAGCTGGAAAGCCTTCCCAAGAAGGACAGCTATAAATAAACTCAGGCAGTCAAAACAATAAATACCAAACTCTTCAATGTCCAGACACCAAAGAATATCTACTAGCATCAACACTATCCAAGAAAACATGACCTCACCAAGTGAACTGGGCACTAGGGACCAATCTATACAAACAGATATATGTAACCTTTCACAGAGAAAATTCAAAACATTGAGGAAACTCAAAAAAATTCAAGATAATACAGAGAAGCAATTCAGAATTCTATCAGATAAATTTAACAGAAAGATTAAAATAATTAGAAAGAAGTAACCACAATTCTGTACCTTAAAATGCTATTCACTTATGGATGAATGCATCAGAGTCCTTTAAGCAAATGAAATGAAATAAAAATAAAATAAAATAAAATAATTAGTGAGCTTGAAGACAGGCTATTTGTAAATACATAGTCAGAGGAGACAAAAAAAGAATAAGGCAATAAAGTACGTCTACAAGAGCTATAAAATAATCTCAAAAGGGAAATTCTAGGCATTGTTGGCTTTAAAGAGAAGGCAGAGAAAGAGATGGGGTAGAAATAAAGTTTATTCAAAGAGATAATAATAGAGAACTTTCCTAATCTAGAGAAAGACATCAATATCCAAGTACATACAAGAGGGTTATAGAACATCAAGCAGATTCAATTCAAAGAAAAAACCTCAAGACATTTAATAATCAAACTCTCAAAGCTCAAGGATAAAGAAATAATTGTAAAAACAGCAAGAGAAAAGAAACAAATAAAATACACTGGAGGTCCAACATGTCTGAGAGCAGACTTCTCAGTGGAAGTTTCACAGGCCAGGAGAGAGTGGCATATTTAAAGTGCTGAAGGGAAAATAACTGTTACCCTGGAGTAGTGTATCTGGTGGAAATGTTCTTCAAATATGAAGGAGAAATAAAGACTTTCCCAGACAAACAAAAGCTGAGAGATTTCATCAATACCAGAATTTTCCTGCAAGAAATGCCGAAGGCAGTAATTCACTCAGGACATTAATGAGCAATAAATATTCATCAGAAGGCAAAAAACTTACTGATAATAGGTACACAGAAAAACACAGACTATTTTACCACTGTAACTGTGGTGTGTAGTCTTATCCTAATTATAAAGACTAAATGATGAACCAGTCAAAAATAGTAACTACAACTTTGCAAGACACAGTACAATAAGAAATAAAGAGAAACAACAAAAAACTTAAAAACTGGGAAAACAAGGTTAAGGTGAGTATCTATTACATTTCTTCTGCTTGTTTTCTTGACTTTGTGTGGACAAATAATGTTATGTTGTTATCAGGTTAAAATAATGGGTTACAAGGGTTACTTGAAAGCCTCATGGTAATCTCAACCCGAAAAACATTCAATGGATACAAAAAAAATTAAAAAGCAAGGAACTAAATTATAGCACCAGAGAAAATTACCTTCACTAATGGAAGACAAGAGGGAAACAAAGAAGGTATAGAAAATCAAAAAGCAACCAGAAAACAAATAGCAAAATACAAAGAATCCTTACTTATTGATAATTGCATTAAATGTACAATAACTAAACTCTTCACTCAAAAGATATAAACTGGCTGAATGGATTGAAAATAAGACCTATTGATCTATTGCCTACAATAAATGTATTTCAACTATGAAAACATACATAGAATAAAAATAATGGGATGGGAAAAGATACCTCATGCTAATGGAAACTAAAACAGAGCAGAATTCATTGTACATATGTCAGACAAATTATATTTTAAGACAAAAACTAAGAAAAGACGGTCATTATTTAATGATAAAGGAGTCAATTCAGCAAGAGGATATAACAGTGTTAAATATACATGCACACAACATGGGAGAATTCAGACATATAAAGAAAATATTATTAGAGCTAAAGAGAAAAATAGGTCCCAATACAGTATTAGCTGGAGACTTCAATAGCGCACTTTCAGCACTGGAGAGATCTTTCAGGCAGAAAATCAACAACAAAAAAATCAGACTTAACCTACACTACAGACCTACACTATCTACCTCCTCTTTAAAGCCAACAATGCCTAGAATTTTCCTTTTGAGATTATTTTATAGCTCTTGTAGATGTGCTTTATTGTCTTATTCTTTTTTTGTCTCCTCTATGTATTTACAAATAGCCTGTCTTAAAGCTCATGGATCTATAGTGTGGATTAATATGGATCTAATAGATATTTATAGACCTTTTCATCCAAGAGCTGCAGAATACACATTTTATTCATTCAAGAGCTGCAGAATAGACATTAAACAATATCCCCCTGAATGACCACTATATCAATGAAGAAATTAAAAAGAAACAAAAATATTTTGAAACAAATGATAATGGAAACACAACATATTAAAATTTATGGGATACAGCAAAAGCAGTACTAACAGGGAAAGTTATAGGTGTAAGTGTCTACATCAAAAAAGTGAAAAAACTTCAAATAAACAATCATATAATGCATCTTAAAGGAATAGGAAAATGAGCAAAACAGACTCAAAATTAGTACAAGAAATTATAAAAATCAGAGCAGAAATAAGTAAAGTTGAAAGGAAAAAAGCAATACTAAAGATCAATGAAACAAAAAGTGTTCTTTTTTTTTGAAAATATAAGAAAATTGACAAACCTTTAGCCAGACTAGGAAAAAAAGAGACATCTAAATAAATATAATCAGAAATGATAAAGGAGACAGTACAACTGATACTACAGAAATTCAAAGAATCATTAGTGGCCACTATGAGCAACTAGATACAAATAAATTGTAAAATCTAGAAGAAATGAACAAATTTCTAGATGGATACAACCTATAGGATTTCAGGAAGAAATCTAAAACCTGAACAGACCACTAACAATTAAGGAAAAATGAGATCAAAGCCATGATAAAAAGTTTCCCAGTAACATAAAGTCCAGGACATGATGTCCCACTGCTGAATTCCCCCAAACATTTAAAGAAGAACTAATACCAATCCTACTTAAACTATTCTGAAAAATAGAGGAAGGAGTACTTCCAAACTCGTTCTATGTGGTCAGTACCAACATAATACCAAAAACAAAGACACATAAAAAACTACAGGCCAATATCTTTGAAAAATATTGATGGTCATTGACAAAATACTAGCAAACCGAATTCAACAATACATTAGAAGGATCATTCATCATGGCCAAGTACGATGTATCCCTGGGATATAAGCATGGTTCAACATACACAAATCAATTAATTTGACACATCATTACAATATAATGAAAGATAAAATCCATATGTTTGTTTCAATTGGTGCTGAAAAAGCATTTAATAGAATTCACTAACCCGTCTTTATAAAATCCTTCAATAAACTGGAGATAGAAGGGCCATACCTCAAAATAAGAAAAGCCATATACAACAGAACCACAGCTAGTATTATATTGGATAGGGAAAAATTGAAGGCCTTTCCTCCAAGATCTGGAACACAATAACAATGCCCACTTTCACCATTGTTATTCAACATAGTACTGGAAGAACCAGATGGAACTATCAGACAAGAGAAAGATATAAATGGCATTCAAATTGGAAAAGAAGTCAAATTATCTTTGTTTGGAGATGATATGATTTTACATTTGGAAAACCTTAAGACTCCAAAAGAAAACTATTATAACTGATAAAAAATATCAGTAAAGTTGCAGCATACAAAATAAACATACAAAAACCAGTAGCATTTTTCTATTCTAACAGTGAACAATGTGAAAAAGAAACAAAAAGTAATACCATTTACAATAGCTACACAAAATGAATTATTTAAAGGAGTGAAAGATCTCTGTAATGAAAATTCTAAGACATTGATAAAAGAAATTAAAAAGGAGACCAAAAAATGAAAATATATCCCATGTCCGTGGAGTGGAATATCAATATTGTTAAAATTTACATACTACCCAAAGCAATCTACAGATTCAATGCAATCCCTATCAATATACTAATGACATTCTTCAAAGAAACAAGAAAAAAAAAATTCTAAAATATATATGGAAGCACAAAAGACCCAGAATAGCCAAAGCTTTCCCAAATAAAAACAACAAAACTAGGGGAATCACATTACCTGACTTCAAATTATACTACAGAATTATAATATCCAAACAGTATGGTACTGGCATAAAAATAGACACATAGTCCAGTAAAACAGAAAAAAAGGAACCAACAAATGAATCCACAGACCTACAGTGAACTCATTTTCACAAAAGGTGCCAAGAAAATACACTGGAGAAAAGATGATCTTTTCAATAAATGATTCTGGGAAAACTAGATATCCAAATGCAGAAAAATGAAATGATTCCTATTTCTAGTCATATACAAAAATCAAATTAAGATGAATTAAAGACTTAAATTCAATACCTCAAATCATGAAACTACTTAAACATTGGTGAAAATATCCCGGACATTGGTTTGTCTGTTCAAAAATTTATTGAGTAATACTCCACAAGCACAGGCAACCAAAGCAAAAATAGACAAATGATTACATCAAGTTAAAAAGCTTCTGCACAGCAAAGGATACAATCGGAAAAAGCAAAGAGACAACCCACAGAATGGGAGAAAATATTTGCAAGCTACCCCTCTGACAAGGGATTAATAACCAGAATATAAAAGGAGCTCAAATATCTCTAACATCTAACAATCCAGTCAAAGAATGGGCAAGAGATATGAATAGCCAGTTCTCAAAAGAAGACATACAAATGGCAAAAGACATATGAAAAAGTCCTCAACTTCATTGATCATCAGAGAAATGCAAATCAAGACTACAATGAAATATCTTCTAAGCACAGTTAAAATATTTTCTATACAAAAGATAGGAAATAAGAAATACTGGGCAGCATGTGGAGAAAAATGAACCTCCTTGTACACTGTTGGTGGTAATGTAAAACAGTAAAACCACTATGGAGAACAGTTTGGAGTTTCCTCAAAACACTAAAAATTGAGCTACCAAATAATGCAGCAATCCCACTATGGGGTATACACCCAAAAGAAAGGACATCAGTACATTGAAGAGATATCTGCACTCCTATGTTTGTTGCAGCACGTTTATAATAGCTAAAATTTGGAAGCACCCTAAGTTTCCATTAGCAGATGAATGGATAGAGAAAATGTGATACGTATGCACAATGGAGTAAATTCAGTCATAAAAAAGAATGCGATCCAGTCATTTGCAACAACATGGATGGAACTGCGGATCATTATGTTAAGTGAAATAAGCCGTATCAAGAAAGACAAACATCCTGTGTTCTCATTTATTTGTGGGATCTAAAAATCAAAGCAATTGAACTCATTGACATAGTGGGGGATGGTTACTAGAGGCTGGGTAAAGTAGTGGGGGCCTGGAAAGCAAGGAGTTAAAATTGGTTAACTGGCACAAAAAAAAGAAAGAATAATTCCTAATATTTGATAACACATCAGGGGAACCATAGTAGTAACTGTACATTTTTTTAAAAAGTTAGAGAATGCAACTGGATTGTTTGCAACTCAATGGATAATTGCTTGAGTGGATGGATACCCCATTCTTCATGATACAACTTATTTCATATTGCATATCAGAATCAAAACAGCTTTTGTATCCCAGGAATATATATGTACTATATACCCATGAAAATTAAAAATTTAATAAAATTCAAAATAAAATAACTAGAAAGTCCACTATCCTTATCACCACAAAGCTCAGGAAGTGTAAAGGTAAATAATGGAATTCCACCATTATAAATATCAAGGATCTTAGTAAGTCTAACCCTTACATGCCCGGAATTATTGCCTGTATCCTTGATGCTGCTAAGATAATATGCCTAGGCCCCACATGTGATCTCTTGAGTTAGTAACAGGCTGTTCCAAGCATTTGGAAGTTTTGAAATTTTACTCTATTACTGGTTAGTGTGACTAAATACGGCCAGAGACCCATATAAAATCTTCAGCTTTACTACAAACACAATCAAATTGTGTATTCAAAATTATCACCTGAAAGGCTCCTTGCATGATTTGAAACGGGAAAATTTGGTCTTCTGGAAAAGGTATCGAGAAAATATGTTATTGATACAATGAAAAAAAACCCCTACCCATTATTGTTAATAACTGACACAAAACCACACAATGCTTGTATTTTTTTCCAACTAAAAATACAAATGTAAGATTTTCCTGACTACTGTCTAAGTCTATAAGGAAATGTCAAACTTAGGATTTTTACAAATTCACCAAGAAAACACTTTAGAAGTAGACTTTCACCATAGATAACAAAGCAAGCTAAAGACTGCAAAAGTGGACAGATTCTGAGAAAGATGAGAAAACAACATTATCTGATTCATCAGTATCCTCTTTCTTCTTTTTACTTGATCAGTGGTAATCTTACATACTATATTTTGACATGATCTTTTAAATAACAAAGCATTTTCTCAGTATGTTCATTCTTACCATAATGTTGTTACTTCCAAACACTAAGATTTTTTCCCATTGCCCTCAATTTAACCAATTGATAGGTCTCTCATCTTTTACCTAACCCTCCCGGCAAAAAACTTAAAAGCCATTTCATAAAACATTTATTTTATTTTATCTTATTTTTTTTGAGACGGAATTTCACCACTCAGGGGAAACTCTGCCTCTTAGTTTCAAATGATTCTCCTGCCTCAGTCTCCCAAGTAGCTGAGATCACAGGTAGCCACCACCACGCCCGGCTAATTTTGTCTTTTTAGTAGAGATGGAGTTTTATCATGTTGATCAAGCTGGTCTCGAACTCCTGACCTCAAGTGATCCACACACCTCAGCCTCCCAAAATGCTGGGATTACAGGTGTGAGCCACCTCACCCAGTTCATAAAATATTTTAGAAGATAAAAATCTTTTAAAGTTCTCTAAAGTTTTTAATCACAAAATTAAGCTAAAATTCAGTCTTGTTACATATGGAATTTTCACCCATATCAACAAAATATTTGTATGGAAGAATTACAGCTCTACCGGAAAAATTTAGCTCACCCAGAATGGGAAGTAATGTCGAGTTTATCTTTCGTTCAAGCGTTAGCCTCTATTATTTAGAGACATTCCAGTCTGCTTTACAGAGACTGATTGCCTCCATTCAAAGAATATGCCTTTTGAATATTTAAAGGATCAATAACTAATTCACTTCTGATAAGGGATCAGTAACTAATTCACTTCTGATAAGATGAATTCCCAATAGCTACTATGTCCTTCTCATTAGGACACACTTTCCGCTCTGGAACCCAAATGAACCAGTTTAAACTTGAATTTATTAGCCAGAATTGTCATGGATAAAGCACAGCCTTTTGTTTACCCAAGAAGGAAATAATGCTATAGCAAACACTTCTCATTGCAGGTGTATAAAAGCTGCAGATCACATAGAACAGCAGTTGTCTTTTGCTGGAGGCATTTAGCAGGCATTCAACAGGCATTTAACAGGAAAGACAATAGAAATTTTAAGGGTGTGACTGACATACTTAATTGCTAAAATAAACTGTTTGTATCTTGGTTTATAAAAGTGTAACATGCCCACTGTGTCAAACCTGAGAAAATTAAAATTCCTTAATCCTACTATAATTCTAAAAAAACCTTTTAATATGCCCAGCTGTATCTGTACAGAACCTGCCATTATCTAGCAACATCTGCTTCTTAGAAAAGTCCAAAAGATGACCTAAATAAAAGGAATTTTTACATTATCCATTCTTTCAATAAATTACATAAAACATACATACATACATAAATGCATAGCACATACTTTGATTTCTTAAGAAAACTATAGCATTTGTAGAAAGCTGTTCATCAAAATGGGACTCCGTTTCACAACAGAATAGTTATACCCTCAGTCAACTGCTGAAGACTCACATACGGCATTGTCAAACGGCTTGTTTAAAATATTAAAATTGTTTTCAAAATAAATACACTACAAATAAATAAACATACAAATAAATATGGTTTGGATCTGTATCCCCACCAAATCTCATGTCGAATTGTAAACTCTGATGTTGCAGGTTGGATCGGTGGAAGGTGGTTGGATCTTGGGGAGAAATTTCTCATGAACGATTTAGCACCATCTCTCCTGACACTGTAGTCGCGATCCAAGTTTCCGTGAAACCTGGTAGTTTAAAAGTGTTTGGGATCTCTCCCCCCCCACCTTGCTCCTACTAGTGCCATGTGAGATGTCTTGCTCTCACGTTGTCTTCCACCATGATTGGAAGCTTCCTGAGCCCTCCTCAGAAGCAGAAGCCATTATACTTTCTGTATACCCTGCAGAACCATGCGCCAATGAAAACTTTTCTTCTTTGTGGTGCAGTCTTGCTCTGTCACCCAGGCTGAGTGCAGTGGTGCTATGGCAGCTCACTGCCTCATCCCTAATAGCTGGGATTACAGGTGTGCACCACCACGCCAGGCTTATTTTTTTTAGTAGAAACGAGATTTTACCATGTTGGCCATGCTGGTCTTCAACTGACCTCAAACCATCCGCCCGCCTTTGCCTCCCAAAGTGCTGGGATTACAGGCATGAGTTACCGCGTCTGGCACTCCTCTATTTTTAAATTACTCATTTCAGGTATTTGTAACAATGCAAGAACGGACTAACATATAAAATATCCCTAAAAATACAGCTATTTAATAGCAAAACAAAGGTATATTAAACCATGTCTGAAATTATTACTGAACAGAAGTAAAAATCGTATCTTTGTGTGTCTATTATGTGCAAGATGTTACTAAATATCTGGAAATTAGTTGAAGATAACGGTAAAAAGTATTTAACAGATAAAAATGATCCAAATTTCTTTTCGTAAAAATTTCCTATTACAGAAATAAAATGCTTTTGTCAACAGTCCTCTGAATTAACACTGAAAATACGTTTTTCTTTGTGTATTAGTAAATGTAAAATATATTACTAAATGAGATAGAGAAGTGAGATCGCATTAACAAATGTAAGAAATCTTCAGAAGCAAATATTTTGGTCCAAGTGCTTTACAGCAGATAAAAACTCTCATAACATCTCAGCAGACATAAGTCTGTCGGAATTCTTTTCTTGGATTTATTAAGCTGCTACAGATGGATAAATAGCAACATGTATTTGCTAAAATCATTCTTCACAGCCTTTAATCTCCACAGTGAGGATGTGATATAAACCGTTGGATATTCTTGAAAACAAGTCATTTGCATTCATTTAGAAAACAGATCCTTAAAAACATGATAAAGGAGAAACCCGGAACACTAGTAAAATCCTCGACACAATTTCTAACTTAAATGTAGAAAAGCATATTTGGCTTCCCTTCTTGGAAATGATAGACACACTTTTTCCTATTCCTTCCATTAAGTACAGTTAGTAACTTTGTACATTACCCATGAAGCAAACATAAGAAAACAAAGGTAAAGTGAAAAAGACAGGCTGATGACCTCAGGCCACAAAGAGCAACTAGGTGGTGAGCCCCAAGGGCTTTCCTTTGCCTTCTTATACTTCAAACACGGAAACAGACACAGATAAACGTAAGACCCAAATAAACCATGGTCTCACTAGCTTTTAAAGCCAGGAAAAAAGAGAGCCTACCAAAAAATAAACCTTTTAGCCAATAAACACTATTTATCCAAACATACACACACACACACACACACACACACACACACACACACACACACGGTGCCACTGTAGCTCCACCTCTCCCCATGTCAGTAAAGGCCAATTGGTGCTTCCAGACTTTCTCACTCTCCAAGCTGTAACCAGGCTTCCCCAAATCACCTCCACAGTGATATCAAAAAATCATAGAGGAACTTAGGACCTTCACCCCCGCTAGGTGATAAACTCTCTCTTTCCCCTCTGCATTATCATTGGAGACCACTGGTGAGCCTGGACTTGCACAACATCAGCAGTAACGTGGCGCTGCGTCCTCTCTTCCTTTGAGATTCAGAAAAGGCACAGTGGAGTGTAATGGCATTCACCACCACTCAGTCTGTGTGTCCAGAATTGCTGGGTTCTTGGTTTCACTGACTTCAAGAATGAAGCCACAGACCCTCTCGGTGAATGTCACACTTCTTAAAGATGGTGTGTGCCGAATTTCTTCCTTCTGCCGCGTTAGTGGTCTCGCGGGTTCCAGTGGTGAAACTGCAGACCTTCCCTGTGAGTATCACAAGTCATAAAACCAGTGTGGACCCAAACAGCCAACATCAGCAAAAATTTACAGCAAAAAACAAAAGAACACACCCCAGAGGCTGAAATATAACCCAAGCAGATTGGGGCAGGTTAGTTCAGGAAGCTGCTTTTATTCCCTTATCTGGCCCCACCCACATCCTGCTGATTGGGTCACTTTACAGAGAGCTGATTGGTCTATTTTACAGAGAGTTGATTGGTCCATTTTACAGAGAGCTGATTCGTCCATTTTGACTGAGTGCTCATTGGTGTATTTACAAAGCCTTAGCTAGACACAGAGTGCTGATTGGTGCGTTTACAATCCCTTAGCTAGACACAAAAGTTCCCCAAGTCCCTACCAGACTCATAGCCCAGCTGGCTTCACCTCCTGGATCCTGCTGTGGGGCTCAGGCGGAGCTGCCTGCCACTTCCGAGCCAAGCTTACACTCCTTAGTCCTTGGGCAATCTGTGGGACCGGGTGCCGTGGAGCAGCAGGCGGCGTCCCTAGGGGAGGCTGGGGCCCGCGGGAGCCCACAACGTGGGGGCGGGGCTCGGACATGGCGGGCTGCAGGTCCTGAGCCCTGCCCTGCTGGGAGGCAGCTGAGGCCGGGTAAGAACTCGCTGCAGGTGCTGGCTCGCGTGCTAAGCCCCTTACTGCCCAGGGGTGCCTGCCTGCCTGCTGCTCCTTGCGTGGGCCGCAGAGCCCGTTGCCGGCGCCGGCTCCCGCCGGAACTCGCACTGGCCTGTGAGTCAGCGCTGCAGCCCAGACACCCGCCGGCGTCTCTCCCTCCACACCTCCTGGCAAGCAGAGGGAGGCGGCTGCGGCCTCGGCCAGCCCAAAGAGGGGCTCCCACAGTGCAGTGTCGGGTTTAAGGGTTCCTCAAGCGCTGCCAGAGTGGATACAGAGGAGCGAGGGCCGCTAGCACGTTGCCACCTCTCATCTTCATGGTATCACCTCACCTCTTGCTCTGGTTATGTCTGAGAAATGGTCATAATCAGAAGAGAAACCTAAGGAGATGAAATGTAATATGGTGTCCTCGATAAAATACTGGAACAGACACAAAACATTCTAATGTTATCTATATAAATTACGGGCTGTAGTTACTAGTAACTGTCAATATTGGTTCATAATTATAATGTACACACCAAAGTAATATATTAATGATTGGGGAAACTGAGTGGAGAGTAGATGTTAAATCTCTGTACTGGCTTCTCAATTTTTCTGTAAACCTAAAACTGTTCTAAAAAATAACATCTATAAAACACATACAAGTGCACATGCATATTGATAAAAATACAATCACCTTAAAGTGAAAAGGGAAAATTCTGAGAAGATATTTGTAATACACACATTTAACATAGGTCCCATATGAAAACATATGAAGAAGTCTTACAAACCAATAAGAAACAGAGAAATTATGTAGTTTATTACATGGTCGAGACATATGTCCAAACACTTTTTGAAAACAAGAATAACCAAATGGCGATAAACACAGGAAATAGTATTTAACCTTATTTATGACCAGTAAATGCAAAATAAATCCACAATATGATATTAAGACACTCCAACAAAAATGACAATGATACAGAAGAAACAAAGTGTTGGAAAAGGGATGTAACAACTAGTACTTTCATACACTGCTAGTGCAATGATTAAGTTGTATAAATATTTTGAAAAACAGTTTTACATTGTATACTACAGCTGAACAAATGAATATCCCGAGACCTCATACATCTACTCCAACAGAAATGTAAATGTGTGTTGACTGATGAGGTGGCTTATGCCTGTCGGCCTAGCACTTTGGGAGGCCGAGGCTGTCAGATTGCTTGAGGCCAGGAGTTAGAGACCAGCCCAGGAAACATTGTGAAACCCCATTTCTGCAAAAAATACAAAAATTAGTCAAGGGTGGTTGTGTGTGCCTGTAGTTCCCATCTACCTAGGAGACTGAGTTGGGAGGATGGCTTTAGCCCAAGAGTTTGAGGTTTCAGTGAACCAAGATCACAGCCTCTGGACTCCAGCTTGGGTGACAGAGTGAGACCTTACCTCAAAAAAAGAAAAAAAAAGGAAGAAAGAAATATAAATGTGTGTACGTATGTATGTATATGTGTATACATATGTATACATACTTATGCGTGTATATATGATATACATATATTGACATACACAAATGTGTTCATAGTAGCATAGTGTTATTACCAAACAGGAAACTACCCAAATAGCCATTAAAAGTGTATCTTATAAATTATGTCGCAATCACACAGAAGAGTACTAAACTGTAATGAGAATGTCTACAGTGATACATGATAATGGTATTGAATTACACAAACATAAACTTGAACAAAAGAAGCCTAATGCGTAATAATATAAATTTCAAAAGAATGAGTTTTGCCTGTAGGGCTCAGACTATAAAGAAGCTTGGGCAAGTGAGATTCCTGAAGCATTGCTAACTTCCTGAAGCATTGCTAACTTTCTGTTTCTTGATCATGGTTCCAGAGCTTGCTCTGTGGACATTCATGTAGCTACGCATCTATATGTTCATGTTTCTATATGCATATTATAGCTAAGTAAACTTTTAGAAACTTTTAGAAAAATAAAATGAGTTAGTTCCATATATACTCACACAAACTTCCATAATACATTATGAAGGGAAAAAGTACGTTGTGATATAGTATATTACATGATAAACTATACAGAAGGTAAAATAATACTTTGCTATTGTGTTAGCATTCTCTTAATGATCACACATTGTTGTCATTAAAAATACTTTTTAGTTAATCTTTTTTTTAACTTATCTGTGCTCACATATGTCTACTTTATTATTGCGGTATTATATACGTCTGTAAAGCTTTTTGAGGAGGAACCAGAATTACAAGTAAATAATGCATGCATTTTGAAAGAGGAAAACATTCCAGAGAATGCTTACTTTCTACTCAATCAAGCATCTTATCCTGGTGTTATTATATCTAAAATACACTTTTGAGACTTTGACAACTACTGCTTTTTTTGCATTATTCTTTTGGCCAAGTCAAACTGGCTGACGGATTGCTTCCTAGAGATACCCTCCTTTCCTGTCTTACATATATGCTTTCTCCCACTTATTTGGGGAAACAATTCCTTCCTTCATCACTTCTACATCCACCTGTTTATATTCCTTCAGTTTAAACTGAAACTCCTTCAGTTTAAAAATTATGAATAACATCCTCTCTGATTGTTCTCTTTTCTTATGTAGTATGGGGAATAATAATAATTTTCATTGAAGATATCTTCCACATAAAGAATAGACAGCCACCTCAAGTTTTAACAGTAATTCTTGACTGGAAATGTGATCTTCTCAAGGGAATATATTTGTTGACTGTTGTGATAATTTAATTCAGATAATAGAATTATTGTATTCTTTATGAGTATTTTAATTTTCACTCTTAAAAATGGTTTATGTACTTTTTTAAAAATTGCATTTTTTGTGGCTTTATTTGGTCTATTTATTAGTTTTTTTTTTTCTTTTTCTTGTTTTGGCTTGTTTTATGAAAGCTAAACTGGAATTTCCTGTATTTGAGTCAGAGCTTTATGCGTTGGGTTTTTATAACCACTGTGAATTCATTATAATTTTCTTGTGAGTTTTCTACTTGAATAAAAACATACTGTTCCCCATATTCCTTGGATTTTTCCACTGTTTCCTAAGCCTAAAATAGCCTTCTAACATATTTTTTTCTGCCTAATGAAATTCTGCAAGTTTCAATTCAAAGGTCATTTCTCCATTAAATTTTGATCCTTCAATCAAAATTGATGACTTCTAGAATGAGGGAACTCTAGATGCTCCCCCATAGCATTCTGTCAACTGCTTTTATACAATAGACTGTCAGTCATTTGAAAGTCTCCTGTATGTTCTACCTTAACCCTACCCCCATTCACCACATACATATATACATATATGTAAATACACATTTACATATCCACACATATACTATGATATTATCATAATGCTTGGTATGTCATAACATTCACTATGTATTTTTTATTGTGTTTCAGTTGTTCAGATCATCTCATGTACTAAAAATTAAGTACATAAAAATAATGCTCAGCAAAATTTTTCTTGATATATCTATCAAGATCAAATGTTTTTCATAGCATTTTCAGAACAACATGAAATAAGAAATCATTAAGAATTTAAATTAATTTGTATTGATTAAAATAGTCTTTTGAAAGCCACAATTAGATATCTACAATTCTTCTGACCCAACTCTATTATTGCTTATTGCAATATTTATTGTTATGTAGGAAATCGTTAAGAAAAACTTGAGTATTTCCGAATTCATCATTTTTATCAGACTTCAATTGATGTATAAAATAATAGTGCACAAAAGTATTAATTCAATATGAATCTGATTGTTATATTATTCATGATATTACTTACTGCATAATTAGAAAAAATCAGTTATAATTTCTCAATGAAATTCAGTGCCACTTTTATCTTTAAATTAACCCAATTTTTATTTAGCACAATACCAACTAATAATTATTTTAAATGAATATTGTAATTTAATAGATAAGAGAATATCAAATAACTTCCCTGGAGTAGTAAGTCTAAAAGAAGGCTCATCCGGCTTTCTTTTAAACTTTTGTAAGCGACTGTATACATAAAGTGATTTAACAAATAATTTAAAGGTATAGCAAATTAAAAGCAAGCTTTTCTTATGTACATGCATTATTTGGCAGTTTGAGTAATTTTTATGTATAGCAACACTTTCTATCCAGTCTTCTATGTAATGTTGTCAATAGTAATGAAAATATATCTTAAAACAAAACAAATAAATAAAATATAAAAAATCAAACCCATGGATAGAAAATAGCACATTTTAACAAGAATAACTTTTAGAAAGTAGCAAATAAACCAAGCATGACTTTGGAAAACTCAAAGAATGCAAATGTCCCCTAGGCATAGTATTTGGTGCCTGAGTATGATTATTTCAGTAGCAGCAAACTTAGGAATCTCTACGCATTTAAAAAAAAAAAAAAAGAAGAAGAAAGAAAGAAAAAAAAAGAACACCTGCTTTCGTGTGTGTTTGTTTTTTATTTGTTTGTGAAGTTTTGGGGAAAAAAAATTACAATCTTATTGCCAAATAGATATATATATAGAGAGAGCTAGGTATTTGAACAAATCAAGACAGATTTTGTATATTAATTATGTACCAGAATTACTGTATCATCTGATTTCTTAAGGAAAGTAACTTTCTGTATTTTAGCATTTGTTGCCTCAAAATTAATAACTGTACAAAAATTGTACTTTGCTTTTTAAGTAAACCATCACTGACCAATACATGGCAAAATAAATTGAGAATACAAAAGAAAGAATGAATGATATTCCCCCCGAGTAGAAATTTTTTTTTTTTTGCAATATGACTAATAATCTGTGTAGAAGAAAAAAGATTTACCTTTTCATCCAAATGGAAATTTTAATGACTTATAACTGCAATTACAAGACTAGTGTATGACACTTTTATATTCTGGGGTCACCATACCAAATGTTAAATAAATAAAACTTCCTGAACTTTCATTAAATGCAGAAATTTTTTTGCCTGAGTTAGTGAGCTCCTTCTGATTTCTAGTAAACTATTTTTCTTCAGTTTCACAAGTTTATTCAATGTATCATTTTCAAGCAAATTCAACTCCATTGGAATAGAGTATCTTCTCTTTTATCAAAATGCTTCTTTAAAAGTTTTCCATGTTTTCAGATTTTGGGGGGGACAGAAAATTAAATTATCTCACTAATAAATGATAATGTTTATACTTGTATAATAGATATCTATCTAAACCAAAATATTATATTAAGTGGAGATCTCTGTATCTTAACCCTTAGAAATGACTAATGATGGAAATTTAGTGAGAGAATGAAGATGAAAAGGTTTGGTAGAGTGTGTTTTCAAACCTAGGCTTAACTAATTGCCTTATCACTCCAAGGAAGTTATTTGAGTGTTTCCTTATCTATTAAACTGTAATAGCCGTTTAAAAATAATTGTTATTTGGTATTATACTAAAGAAAAATTGAGTTTATTTAAATGTAAACGTGCCAGTGAAAAATCTCAGTTTTAGATTTGAAGTGAAATAATTTAGTTGAAGATAAAGATTTGTAAATATATATATTTTTTCTTTTTGGCCTTTGCATCATTTGTGATCAATGCTCTGCTAAACTGAGTTAATTTCTGTTTTGCACTTTGCATTTTATGTGTAAATAATAACATCTGATGCCCAGACTAATTAACATGAGGGCATTTGATCTATTCGCAAATAACACAACAACATTTCAGTACACATAAAACACTCTCCCACTGCATTTATAAAATAATATAGAAAAGCTGAGATTGCATGACAAACACATACATACAGGCACACCTCAGCTCCACATCACCACAGAAAGCCAAGATTATAAAGCAAGTTACAAAAATTATTTGTTTTCTCAGCACATATAAAAGTTATGTTTATACTGTACTATAATCCATTAAGTATACAGTAGCATTATGTCTAATAAAAGTTCATACCTTAATTAAATAATAATTTGTTGCTAAAAATTGCTAATGAACATCTGGGCCTTCAGTAAAACACAGTGTTTATTTTGATGGGGGCATCTTGCCTTAATGTTGATGACTGGTTTTTTGACTGATTAAGGTAGTGGTTACTGAAGACTGTGGTGGCTCAGGCAGTTTCTTAAAATAAGACATTAGTGACGTTTGCTCCATTGAGTGACTTTTTTTCACAAATGTTTTCTGTAATATGTAATGCTCTTTGATAGCATTTTACTCACAGTAGAACTTCTTTCTAAATTGTAGTAAGCCCTCTGAAACCCTGGCACTTCTTGATTAATTAAGTTTATGCAATATTCTAAATCATTTCCAGAATGTATGCAGCCTCTTCACCAGGAATAGATTCCATTTCAAGAAACTGCTCTATTTGTTATATTTCTTAAGCTATGAGAAACCACTCTATCTATTTGATCATGATATTGCAGCAATTCGGTCACATATTCAGGCTCCATTTCTAATTTGAGTTCTCTTGCTATTTTTACCACACCTACAGTTACTTCCTCCATTGAATTCTTGAACCACTCAGTCATCCAGGAGGGCTAATACTAATTTCTTTCAAATTCTTGTTATGTTGATGTTATCTGCCAGGAATCACAGTTTTTGTAATGGCATCTAGAATGATAAATCCTTCCAGGTTTTCTATTTACTTCACTCAGATCCATCATCAGGATTACTATCTATGGCAGCTATAGCCTTACAAAATGTATTTCTTAAAAAATAAGACTTAAAAGTTAACATGACTCCCTGATCCATGGACAGAAGAATAGGTGCTGTGTTATCAGGCATGAAAACAAATTAATTACCTCGTACTTCTTTATCAATATTCTTCAGTCACCAGGTACATTCCCAGTGAGCAGTAATATTTTAAGAGAAATATTTTTGTCCGAGTAGTAGGTCTCAATAGTGGGTTTAAAATATTCGATAAACAATGCTGTAAACAGAGGTGCTGTCATCCAGGCTTTGTTCTTCCATTTGTAGAGTACAGACAGAACAGACACTTTTATACTCTTGGGTCACCATACCAAATATGAAATGAATAAAATAATTAGTGTAATTCTTCAGCATGCTAGAATTTTTAAATACTAAATGAGCATTGGCTTCAACTCAAAGTCACCAGGTCCTTTAAACCCTAAAAAGAGAGTCAGCCTGAACTTTGATGCTTTGAAGTGAGGCATTGATTTCATCTCTAGAGCTCTGAAAGTTCTAAATGGCATCTAATATAAAGCAGTTTAATCTACATTGAAAATCTGAGATTTTTTTAGGTAGTAGCTGCCTTCATCCATTATCTTAGCTAGATCTTCTGCATAACTTGTTACAGCTTCTCCTTCAGTACCTGCTGCTTCATCTTGCACTTTTATGTAATGTAGGTATATAGCTGCTTTGCTTCAGTCTTATGAACCAACCTTTGTTAGATCCAAATGTTTCTTCTGCAGCTTCCTCCCTTTCTCTGCCTTCATAGAAGTGCTGAGAGTTAGAACCCTGCTCTAGATTCATCTTTGGCCGAAGGGAATGTTTCAGGTAGTTTGATCTTTTATACAGAACACTCAAATTTTCTCCATATCAGCAATTTCAGTGTTTTGTTTCCTTATCATTCGTGTGTTCACCGGAGTAGCACCTTTAATTTCGTCTAAGAACTTTTCCTTTGTATTCACAATTGGCTAATTGTTTGGTGTAAGAGGCTTACCTTTTGGGCTATCTCAGCTTTCAACATGTCTTCCTCATTAAGTTTAATATTTCAAACTTTTGAATTAAAGTGAGAGACACACAAGTCTTCTTTTCACATGGACACTTTGAGGGCATTGTTGGTTTATTAATTGGACTAATTTTAACATTGTTGTGTCTCAGGGAATACAGAGGCCCAAGAAGAGCACGAGAGACTGAGAAATACTTGTTGGTAGAACAATCAGAGCACATACAACATTTGTATTAAGTTTGTCCTCTTATATGAGCACACTTCTTGCAGCCTCAAAACAATTATAATAGTAATGTCACAAATCACTGATCACAGATCATAACAACAGATATAATAATAATTTAAACATTTGAAATATTGCAAAAACCACCAAAACATGACAGAGACACAAAGTGAGCACCTGCTGTTGGAAAAATAGAACCAACAGAATTGGTTGACACAATTTTATTACAAACCTCCATGTTATATAAAGTGCAATAGCTGTGAAATGCAATAAAGCAAAGCACAATAAAACAAGATGCATCTGTATTTTAAAACAATGTTTCAGAAAACAGTATGGAAATTCTATAAAATGGTGTATATATCTTCATGCCTGTGACAAAACATCTCATGTACCACATAAATACATCTACTACGTACCCACAAAAAATTAAAAATTAAGAAAATTAAAAATCTATAAACATTTAAACCATAATGGAGGGCAAAAATTTGCAGTAGTTTTAAACATTAAAGAAAAATGTTATATGAGTCTAAAAATAAATTTCAAACTGTGATGGAACTATATTCACACATGTATTACAAAAAAGACAATTTTTCTATTATTTTTTCATTATTTATGCTTTTTATAAAAGAATATGAAAACATTGAAACAGTTATATAATATTTAATATTTCAATCCTATTTATATTCTCTATAGCTCTTAATGATATTATTCAACTACTATTAGCTATGAGAATTTAAATAATCCTTTAGAGGTAGCTTAGGTAACAGAAACTATCTATAATAAACTCCAAGAAGTAATATACTGGATTTCTAAATTATAACTTTAAGGAATCTAGTGGTGCACTAAGAATAAAATAATTATAGATTATACATTATCTACTAAATTTGTTATAAAAATGTTATATGCCTTTATCTGTCATTTGCCACTGGCTCTTCTTTTGTCATAATAATTCAAGGAAATGTACCTGTAAGTCTGTATGATCTAAGCACAGTATTTTATTTACATAAAATAGTTATCACAAAACTATAAACTAAAATGTATATTTTAATGTGAAAAATGAAAAATTGGCTTCCAAATTTTCTAAGTAAAAAAATGTGTATTTTACCTTACTGAAAAATGAATTTGCTTTAATGTGCTTATAAAACTAAAACAATAGTGAGAGAGAGAGAAAGAGAGAGAGAGGGATGAAAAATAAAAACCAAACTCATAATAAAAAATTCTGCTGGTTATTTACATTTCATTATACTAACTATAAAATTGAGAAGTATATGAGCATGACCACCAAAATCAAAATATCAAACTTTGTTATCATTCCCAATATGTCCCTGTGTAGTTTTATAGACACCCCTATCTCCTGGTAGCTACAGATCTGTGTTATGACCTTATTTTATTGGCTTTTCTAGAATGTTATAGAAATGAAATCACACTATATGTAGCCTTTCAAATATAGCTGCTTTCATTTAACATAAGGCATTTGATAGTAACTGATGTTATTGCATGCATTAGTAGCTCGTTTTCATTCCATTATATGAATGCAATTATTTGCTTATCCATTTATCAACTCAAGGACTTTTGAGTAGTTTATAGTTTTGTAAATTTTAAATAAAGCCATTAAAAACACTTGCATAAAGTTTTTTTATGTTTTCTTATTGCATACATTCCTAAAAATAAAATTGCTAAACGGTATGTGAATGTTTTATCTTTATAAGAAACTTCCAAACTGTTTTAAAATGTTGCTCTACCTTTATGATACATAATTACTCTTTATAATAAGCAGTACTTAGTATTGTCAGTACTTCTATTCTGTTTTTTGTATTACTATTTTAATGAGGTCGTTAGTGGTAACTCCTACTGGTTTTAATTTGAATCCGTAAGTCTTGTATGCTGTAGTGTGTCTTCATATAATTCTGCCATCTTTTAATGGGATTGCTGTTAATTTTCAGTCATATTATTTTATGTTCAGGATAAAAGTTCTGGCTGAGATTTTAATTTTGTAATCATTTTTCTCATTTTCTCACTTGTATTAATAGTACATTTAATTAACGGAAGCCCTTAAATCCGATGAATTCCAATTTGTCATTTTCTAATTTGATGGAATGTTCTTTTGGTTATACCTGAGGAATTTTTGTCTTGCCTATGGAAAAACATCAGTTTTCTTATTTATTTTATTTATTTATTTATTTATTTTTGCTTTCTAAAAGTGTTATAGTATCATATTTTACATTTAGGTCAGTAATATATGTTCAGTTAATTTTTGTAAATGATGACGTGCAAAATGAGGTTACTTTTGTATATGTATATTAAACTGATTTATTACAATTTGTGGAAAAGACTATCTTCTTCATTGAATTACATTTGAATATTTCTCGAAAATCAATTTCAACTTGTTGAAAAATCATACACTTGTAAGTTTAATGCTGTACTCTTAATTCTGTTTCTTTAATGCCATAGTTCCATCACTATAGTTTTAGAACAAATCTTTGCATTGTGTCATCTGAGTCAAATAACTTTGCTCTTTTCTAACCACCTTTTGTTACTATGTTTTATTTATCTATCAATATAAATTTTAGTGTCAACTTATCAATTTCTATAAAATAACTACTAGAATTTTGATTGAAATTGCAATGAATCTGTTAGTCTTTTGAAGACAGTTAACATTTTGAGTTTCTCAAACCATGAACTTGGGATCACTCTTCATTTATTTAGATCTTGGACTTTTTCATCAGTTTTTTAAAATTTTAGTTTACACAATCTGCATTTATTTTATTATTATTGTTGTTGTTATTTACAACCAGGTGTTGTGGCTCTTGCCTGTAATCCCAACACTTTGGGAGGCCGAGGTGAGCGGACTGCTTGAGCTCAGGAGTTGAAGAAAAGTGGGGAACACAGGGAAATTCCATCTCTAACTAAAAAGACAAAAAGTAGCTGTGCATGATGGCACACACCTGTGGTACCAGCTACTAGGGAGGCTGAGATGGGAGGGTCCCTTAGCTCAGGTGGCACAGGTTTCAGTGAGCCGAGATCAAGCCACTGCACAGCCGTCTGGGTGACAGAGTGAGACCCTATCTCAAAATAAATAAATAAACAATCAAATTTAAAAATTAAAAATTAAAAAATAATTAAAAGACCCTGGCAGCTTGCTTGCGTCTCTCAATATGTGATAATAAATAAATAATCAAATTTAAAAATTAAAAATTAAAAACATAAATAAAAGACCCTGGCAGCTTGCTTGCGTCTCTCAATATGTGATATTCCTGCTGTCCCTTTGCCTTCTTCCATGCGTCAAAGCTTCCTGAGACCTCATCAGAAGTCAAGCAGGTATAAATGCCACACTTGAAAAGCCTGCAGGATATGGCCATATAAACCTCTTTTCTTTATAAAATATTTAATCTCAGGTATTCCTTTATAGCAACGCAAAGCAGACTAACACAGGTATAAACAGTGCAGCTATATTGGAAGCTAGAAAAATGCAACTGCTTCATTTCTTTTCCTGTGTGTGTGTTTTTTTTTTTAATGGACATATAAAGACTTTTTTTAAAAAAACCTTCTTTTAAATCCAGGGATATATGTGCATGTTTGTTATATAGGTAAATTATGTTATGGGGTTTGGTGTACAGATTATTTGCTACCCAGGTAATAACCGTAGTACCTGATGGGTAGATTTTAGATCCTCACCCTCCTCCTATTATTAATTTTGATGCAACAATAAATGTTCCTTTTTGGTAAATTTTATTTCCAGTTGGTCACAGATGATATTTAGAAACGTGATGAACTTTCAAATATTGACTTTGTATGTTTTCACCTTGCTAAATCATTTATTAGTTCTGATATCCTTGGTTATTTAGAACTCTCTGTGTAGCAATCATGTTGTCTGCAAATAGTTACAGCTTACTTCTTTTTTTTTCTCATTTTGTACTAGCTCGACTTTTGGCATAATGCAGAATAAGAGTGGTGAGAAAGGCTATCCTTCCTTGTTTCTGATAGTAGAGGATAAATATTTAGACTTTCAGCCTGGCTAAATATAGGATTTTGTATACACCTTTATTTGGTAAAGGAATTTCCCCTATCGTCCTAGTATTTTGAATGTAGTTATTATAAATAAGTTGAATTTTATAAAATGTTTTGCTGCTTCTGTTGAGATGATAATGAGTCTTCATCTTTAATTTGTTGATGTTGTGAATTGCATTGACTGAATTTGAATGCTGAACCATTCCTAAGAAAATTATATTCCTAGGATAACTTCCATTTGCATTATATTTTGTATGAATAATTTCCATTTGCATTATATTTTGGACACATGATTATACTCAAAATCTAGTATATGTTGTATGTTTGAGAATTTATGCTCACGGGGTACATTGGTTTGTAATTATAGTTTCTTGAATTGTCTTTACTTTGTTGTCAAATCAGATTAATTGCTTGTTCCATAGAATGAGTTTGGAAGTTTTGTCACTTCTATACTATGGAAGAGTTAGTGTACGATCAGTATAATTTTTTCATTAAATGTTTGGTAGTGTTTGTAGTTTCCAATTTTCCTTATTTAAATATTTTAACTACAAATTGTATTTAATTTCTGAAACTTGTATGAAGTATTTATGTTTTCTGTTTCTTCTTGATGTATTTTGGAAGTTTTTGTCTTTCAACAATGCCACCATTTTATCTAGGTGGTCAAGTATATAGTGTATTGCTATACAACTGTTTGTAGAGTTGTGATCTTTTAGTAACTTTTAAAATATCCGTACCAAATTTGATTTCTGATACTTGTATATTGTATCTTCTCTCTTCCCACTGCCTCTCCTGTCAACAAACCTTGGTCAGTCTGGCTAGTACTTTATAGCATTTATTGATCTTTTCAAAGAACCAACTTTTGGTTCCATTTTTTCATGGTTATTGTTCCATTCTTCATTTTATTGCTTGCTGCTCTTATCTTTCGTTTGATTCTCCTGCTTTCTGTTTAATTTATGCTTCGTTTTTTACCATACTAATGTATAAAGTTAGATAACTGACTTGAGACTTTCTTCTTGTCTTCTTGCATTGCTATAAATTGCAATGTGAGCACCTCTTTAGCTGTTTCTTACAAATTGTGTTATTTTCACTCCATCCAAATATTCTCTAATTTTTCTATGATTACCTGTTTAACCAGTGGGTTATTGCAGCATACAACTGTAATTGTGTTTTCATGTATTTCTCATTTTAATTGTATAATTTATGCTTAATATTATAATGTATGCTTAATATAATTTATGCTTAATTTTAAAACTCATTTGTTAGGTGTACATACATTTAAATTTGTTATTTTTTCTGAATTGTATCGTTTATTTATATGTAATATCTTACTTTATCTCTGGCATTATTACTTCTAAATATCCTTCATCTAATACTAACATAACCACTCCAAGTTTCTCTTGATTCATGGTTGCATGTTTTATTCATCTGCAGCCTTTTATTTTTAACTTATCTATGCTGTTCTATTTAAAGTTCATTTTTAAAAATATATAATTGTTTGATTTTGCTTGTCGATATATTCTTATACCCTCTGTTCTTTATTTGGTGTACTTAGGCTGTTTATATATAACTAGAGGTACATTGTACTACAACCCGCTATCTATGTAGTTATTTCTTTATTGATCCCATTTGCTCTTTGTTTCTTTTTTCAGTCATTTTGGGAGTAATAGATTTTTTTTCTCAGTCCATGTTATATGTATTGTTGGTTAATTTTTATACTCTTAAAATATTAAATACATAGTATATATTTTTAACTAATGGCAATCTTATTTAAAATATTGTCTCATTTTGTATTTAGTTTAAGGATCTGAAAATTGTATATTCTCAATTACCCCACTATCTTCTGTGCAATTTTTGTTATGATTTTACTTTTACAAAGTTATAAAAACAAAATTAATTGCTATTATTTCTCCTTTAATCAATTTTTTTTTATTTAAAATAAAGTCAGGCTTGGTGGCACACACCCATAGTTTCAGTTACTGGGAAGACTGAGGTGGGAGAATAGCCTGGGACTAGGAGTTCAGCGCTGTAGCATGCCATGATCCCACCTGTATATAGCCACTGCACTGTAGGCTGTGCAATAAACATAGCAACACCCTGTCTCTAAAGTAAATAAATAAATAAATAAATAAACTTCTAAGAAAACACTTCATATTTACCTTAATTGATGACACTTTTAGTGCTCTTAGTTTTTTCGTATAGATGCAAGGTTTTCTTTTTTTTTTTTTGTATCATATTCCTTTTGCCTGAAGTAGTTGCTTTAATGTATCTTGTAAGTAGTCAGCTGTCTTCTCACAGCTTTTGTATCTCTGAGAAAATCATTACCTATCCTTCATTTTTGAAAATGTAGTTAATTAGTACAGGATTCTTCGTTAATCATTTTTTTTCTATTGAATGTATTCAGGAATATCAGTTTTGCCTTGTGGATCATACAGTTTCTGATGATAAATCAGTATTTCTCATTTTGATCCTCCTCTGTATGTAATGAATTTGTTTTTCTTGATTCTTCAAGATTTTCAACTTCTCATTAATTGTTCGCTCTTTGAATACTATGAGCTAAGAATGTTTGTTTCTTGGTTTGTTTTATCCTCTGTTTTTTTTTTTTTTTGGCCTCTCTCTCTTTTTTTTCTTTTTCTTTTTTTTTATTATACTTTAAGTTCTAGGGGACATGTGCACCATGTGCAGGTTTGTTACATATGTATACATGTGCCATGTTGGTGTACTGCACCCATTAACTCGTCATTTACATTAGGTATATCTCCTAATGCTATCCCTCCCCTTTCCCCCCTCCCCACAATAGGCTCCAGTGTGTGATGTTCCCCTTACTGTATCCTAGTGATCTCATTGTTCAATTCCCACCTATGAGTGAGAACATGCGGTATTTGGTTTTCTGTTCTGGCAATAGTCTGCTGAGAATGATGATTGCCAGCTGCATCCATGTCCCTACAAAGGACACAAACTCATCCTTTTTTGTGGCTGCATAGTATTCCATGGTGTATGTGTGTCACATTTTCTTAATCCAGTCTGTCACGGATGGATATTTGGGTTGATTCCAAGTCTTTGTTATTGTGAATACTGCCGCAATAAACATACGTGTGCATGTGTCTTTATAGCAGCATGACTTATAATCCTTTGGGTATATACCCAGTAATGGGATGGCTGGGTCGTATGGTACTTCTAGTTCTAGATCCTTGAAGAATCGCCACACTGTTTTCCACAATGGTTGAACTAGTTTACAGTCCCTCCAACAGTGTAAAGTGTTCCTGTTTCTCTACATCCTCTCCAGCACCTGTTGTTTCCTGATTTTTTTAATAATTGTCATTCTAACTGGTGTGAGATGCTATCTCATTGTGGTTTTGATTTGCATTTCTCTGATGGCGAGTGATGATGAGCACTTTTTCATGTGTCTGTTGGCTGTCTTCTTTTGAGAAGTGTCTGTTCATATCCTTTGCCCACTTTTTGATGGGGTTGTTTGTTTTTTTCTTG